>NC_059107.1:123838908-124139418 GCF_020740685.1 Jaculus jaculus | reverse complement strand
TAACTTTTAGCATCCTGAGTTTTCTCTGTCACTTTCAAGTTATACAGAACAATGTACTTATGTGATCTCCCTTCCTGAAGCTCATGAAAGAGGTGGAAGAAAACTGAGAACACTTGACATAAGTGAATTTCTACAATGTCCAGGTTTAGATTCAATGGTCCAGGTATGATGGAAATTAACCTAAGAAAGCTGACACTTGATGTCCCACAAATCATTTCTATAAAATATAACATAAGAATAACTCATTACTTGATACTTGAAAACTGTGTAAGTTTCTGGAAAGAGGTTTTGATTCAATCCCAAAATGCTTTTCTTTACCAAATTCTTATATCTTGATTTTTCTGCTTCCATGGTCTTGTTTATTTTAGCTTTGACCTTGGTAAAGATTATCATCATCAATATCAAACAAAAACATTTTAATTGCAAACACACAAAGACTTGATTGGAAAGCCTAACAGGCCATCTATAGCCCTGGAGGTCACATGAACTCTTTGGGAAATATTTGTTCTATTTAATGAAGAGACTTGCATAGGCAAACTTTTTCCAAACAATTTCTCAAGTTACCTAAGTAAGAAAGATAAAAAGGATTTTGTTTGCAAAGACTGAATAAAATCCATCAACAAGTCAATGACTTGGTAAAAGCATTCTGCTATTGAACCATTTCTAAAACAAATCTCATCATAAATATGCTCAAAATCCTAAAATAAATAAGTTAATCTGGTCAATTATGATATTTTATTTTAGTTATGCATAGAATTTGGGTTTTGAAAATATAAGTATATTCATGTTAGGAAAAATATCTTGATTCTGAGGAAAAAATTATAGATACAATATGTACATGGTTAGTCAGGATACCCACCACCCTAACATACTTTAAACATACTTTTGTTGGATAATTGGATTAGTGAATGCTTTATGGTTTATGTCTTATGTTCACCAGTTATGGTATGTTAAAGTCATTGCTCTAATTTGGAGTTTATTAGCTAGTAACACTTAAACTTTTGAAAGACAATTATCAAAGAGAGCCAAGTGAATCTATACATTACAAAATGTTCATTTCCTAAGTCTTCTCTTTCAGGGTGCATGAGAGCTATGTGCACCAGCATACAGCCATTGATACTTGCCTGGCTTTGAGTCTTCGAGACAGAGGTATCTTTCTAGGTGAAGTAATCCTCCAAAGTAGAAGTAACAAATGTATCTCTCTGTCCATTGTGGTAAAATAGGGTTATATAAATATAACAACTTCTAAGAACATTTTCATCTTGCTAATTGTTATTACTCTCTACAGCCAAAGCCAATAAATCAAAGAGAACAATGTCTTCTGACGTTATAAAAGACACCTGATAGTCAACTCAGATTTCTTAATAGAAAGTAAAGAGAATTAATATCTAGTGCACATGTTGACTTCATAAGTGTGATACCAGTGAATGTTCACATTACCTGGGCTGTTTCAGTGAATTTTCACAACTCCTGGAGGCAGGCAGTACTAGCATCCTATTATTTGACAAATGAGGAACCAGGACTAAGAAGCTAGAACTGGTTCAGGGCTACACAGTAGTAGCCATTATTTCATTCAGGTAACCAGGCCTCACAGGGTTCATTGGTTTCCTGCACTACCCATCCCACCTACTTCTCTCAAACCTTAAAAGGTATTATAGATCAATGCCAATTTCCTCTATGAAGCTTTTTGTATTAGAAAAGTATTTTATAAGAACCAAACTATTCATATGCTCAGAAAATAAATAAGCTACCTGTCAAGCATACCAATCCCACAACTATGAATCTGATGCTCTAATATCCAAACTTTCTGACTGCAGATAATGATGTTCAAAAAGTTTCACAGGTCAATTTTTGGATTGGGGATGCACAACCTCAAAGTCAAAAAAAAAAAAAAATAGTTACAGAGTCTGGAAACCTTTGAAAACTGAGTTTCTAGCCTGAAATATTTTACAAGGCATTCTCAATCTATATTAGCCCCAATAAGAGGTCTCTTGAAAAAGTTCCATGCATGGTACTTAATGAGAAGTCCAACCCTTGGAAAGTTTGGACACACCTTTGTGCTGGGAACTATTGAATTCCATTTGATTTTCACATCTGAGCTAGCTGTGGGGAAAAAAGGAAAAGGCAGATATTAAGGATAGACAGAATGAATGAAGGTACCAGGTATAGGATGTAAGAGAGAAGCAGCATTTCTACAAAGATGCCTTACTTCTCTCTGCTTCACGTTCTACTCTGTTTCTTGGTGGTCGTTTCTTCCTGAGGTTACAGGATAAATAAACCTGGCACACGTTGTAAAATCCTCATCTAGGAACTCCTGTGGCTTCCAGTCTCAGGGGGCCTTGCTGTTTGGACCAGCTAAGAGGTTTCATGTGTGTTGTGTTGTCTTTTGCCCTCAACCATTTAACCCTTGCATCTCTGAAAGCAGGCCTCCCTTCAAAGAAGCCAACTCCTCCTCAAGAGACAGATCATTCCCTTCTTTTATCTTTCTATTTGGAAAACAAGCGCAAGCCAAAGAGTCCTTGAGGATATTTTCAGTCTGCTAGGGACCAGTCTAGTTCAAGAAAACTGGATAGGAGGCCAGTGTAGCCCTGGATACTCCATATGAGCACTTGGGAATAGCCTGAAAGGTGAAAGAATGAAAACAAAGCAAAAAGAAGGGGGGGGGGGTAATTTAGTTGAAGAGCTTTTAAGGAAATAAAAAAAAAAGTTGGTTTTGGAACTTAATAAAATTTTAGTATACTGAAAATTCAGTAGTTAAGGTAAGTAAGTAAATCTCACTCAAATCACCAGGTATAGAATAGCAAAAACAGAAAAAGAAGAAGGGGGGAATGGGCAAATTCTGATAAAAAGAAAGCAGAGATTATTTCTGGATAACCTTCACTTCTAAAATGTGATATTTTCATGAAAAATTAAAATGCTCAGTTTGAGATTTTAAAACAAAGCAACTCATTTTTCTCCTTTTAAATCAGGCTGAAATAAACCACTAGCAAGAATGGGCTTATGTGGTTTCTAAGTTAAAATTTGGTTTCTCATTTTTTTTTTGTATGCATATGCTCATAGTTTTTTGTTTTCAGTTGAATCACAATAAGGCCAACTTTGTTCATAGAAACTTATTAATCTTTTAATATTACAATACCAGGACCCTCATACATTTTATATACAGTCTATCATTTCACATTTAAAATATATTCCTCAGGTTCACATAAAAATGAAAGTACTAAAACTATTTACAAAAATACATTAGAAATCAGTAAAATTAACCGTTCCCACGTTGCTTTAGACAGGAATGAAGTTCGTTTGTATATGCCACAAAAGGGTCACCATAAGAAGTATTAATATATTACAAAACCAAAACGAAAATAAAGCAAAATATGTGCACTAGACCTAAGCCCCTCATGGTTCCAGAAAAGAAGGAGAGGGGGGGCAGAGAGAAAGAGAGGGAAAGACGGATGGAAGGAGGAAGGAAGGAAGGAGAAGAAAGAAAGAATGAGAGAAAGAGGAAGAAAGGAAGGAAAGGAAAGGAAAGGAAAGGAAAGGAAAGGAAAGGAAAGGAAAGGAAAGGAAAGGAAAGGAAAGGAAAGGAAAGGAAAGGAAAGGAAAGGAAAGGAAAGGAAAGGAAAGGAAAGGAAAGGAAAGGAAAGGAAAGGAAAGGGAAAACGGAAGGAAAAAAAGATCTTGTCATTTCATTTGGCAAAACAGTTCCTCTCTGAGAATGTCTGGTTCCCTTTCATTAATTATGGGGTCTAGCTTCCTAAATGTTAATGCAGTAGGACCTAATCTAAGTGATTAGGCGAAGGAGTCTTTCTCATGAGTGGAACATGTCCTAGTCGCTGGCCACGAGTCACTTCTCCACCACCTCCTCCCCGCAAGGGAGTTTGCGTTCCTCGGAGGAAATGCTGTCCACGATGGAAGAAAGGCACTGGAGGCTGCTGGAGGCTGACGAATCCATGCTTGCACCTCCTGAGTTAGGAAAGAAACACAGGACGTGACATCCAAGGAAGAAAAAACAGGCCGCCCGGTGTCCCCTGAAAGATCGCTTTGGCGGTGCCAGAGGACTGAGTCCTTGCGCCCCTCTCTGCGCGCGTCCTCCCGTCCCCCCCCCCCCCCCAAGCCCTTTCCGCTCGGAAGGAACCCTGCGCTGCATGGATGCCCTCGGCCCAGCCCAGCCCAGTGCCTTACGTTACCTTCCTTAGTAGTTATCACGAGCCCCCTGGAATGATCCGAAACACTTGGCCACTGGGAGCTGCAGGTGCGTAGGAAATCCGCACCCTCGAGCTGGTGGGAAAATCAAGGCAACAGATTAGGAAAAAAAAAAAAAAAAAATCCGGGGTAGGGGGCTGGGAGTGTCTCCCCGGCTTCCTTGGGCCATACCCGGTACCCTTTCCTCTGATTTCAGGAACATGGTTTCCTTGGGTCACTCGGGGTTCATTAGAGAGGGAGCTGAGGGGCGGGCGAGAAAGGGGGAAGGGAAAAGCGGCCAAGCAGCTGGAGGTTAAGGCCCCAGGAAGGCATTTAATCAGCCTTTGCACGTTGCTGCCCCCCGGCAGCATCTGGGCTTACAATTTCTTTCTTGGGTCTGTAGCTGAAGGAGTCCACCCCCAGCTCCTGCATTTTCTCCTGCTGGTCCAGCTGGTGCAACAGGTCCTGCAGCCGCTCGATGTAGTTGATGGCGCTCCGCAGAATCTCAACCTTGGGCAGCCTCTGGTTGGGGTTAGCCACGGTCCTCCTCTTCAGCGCCTCAAAAGCCTCGTTGATTTTCTTAAGCCTCCTTCTCTCGCGCAGGGTGGCGGCTTTTCGCCGGTCCGTGGGGGCCGATTTTCGCTTGCAGGTCTTGCAAGCCCAGATGAGACACTGGCCTGGACAGTGAGGCGGCTGCAGGCCTGGGGGCGCCAGTACGTGTTCCTCTCCACTGCTGTCGCTCCCGGCTTCCAGGGGCATTTGGTCCTGGCAAGGGGACAGGGTACCATCACTCCCTGGATATAAAGGAGAGCCCTCTGCCACTTCTAAGGGCTGCAGTGTCACATTTTCCCCATCCAAATAGAAGAAGTAGGAGCCAGTTTCTAAAAGGTCCATCATCATGTTCTGCGCCTTGGCCTCTGACTCGATCCGAACTGGGTGACGGACTCAATACCCAGAGGAGCCACCCAGATGGCATTTAATTAGTGCGGTGACATAAGTCGACCCAGCTTTATATATAGTACCTCCTGAAACTCAATCCAACTTTTAGCTGTCAGGGAGCATCAGACTCCCAATGTGATTACCGTGCCCTCTCGAACATCTAACTGGAAAGAACCCACCAGGACCTGTCACTTCCAAGAGCAATGGGACAGTCCCTATGAAGAACAGGTAGAATCAGAGTCCACAGAGAGAATATATTCAACTTCCATTTTGAGGGACGCTAACATGCTCACAGGACAACTTCTAAACAACTGGGGATTAACTTTGCTCCCTTCCCCTCCCCCAAGGCCCATCTGAATTCTAAGTATAGACACGGTGAAAGATTTCAAAGGCAATAGCCATTGCTCCAAAATAGCCTGGTAATATGTGCAGTGTGGCTCGGCCCTTTCCTCTCTTCTGCCTGTCAAAAAAGATGCCAGTGATTAAAACCATTACAGTCCTTCAAACGTTATTCATGACTTTCAGGCTTCAGCCTCAATAGAAGCAGGTAAATAATGTCTTTCCTCTCTTGTAGCAAGGCTGTATGATGAGGTGGGATAGGAGGGGTGGCGTGTTCGTCCCATGTTGCTGTTAGAAATGACTCTGGATTCTTCCACAGTTATTTTCCTTGGCTACTTACTCATTTAAATATTATTATTTTTTTGAGAGGGGTAAACAAAATCTCAATTTTGCTTCCTTCCCCAGTTGGAGCAGCAGCAAATTAGGTTAGGGGTGAAACAGAAGATAACACATCATGCATGTAGTAACTCCTTAAGAATACAAGAAACAACATTGTTTTGATATTTCAGGGTGTACCTATGACCCTCTCCCAGGTGCCATGGCTCTGTATAATGGGTGCTACCAAGTTTCCAAATTCATATTCTCACTACCTATTGACTCCACATAAGTTGGTTGTTAGGATTCAGATGGAAAAAGGTGGCAGGAAAAGCACAGGCAAGGACATAGCATTTTTCATTGCACCTGGACCACAGTCCAATACACTGAAATATGATTCACAGTACAAAGGTGGATTAGAGGAGTCCTGGATTCCAAGGAACTCTCCTGAAGTCCTGACTAGGCTGATAAATTAGATGTCCATAAGTAAGTGCTTTTTAATTTTTTTTTGTTACTTTTATTTATTTACTTGAGAGTGAAAGAGAAAGAGACAGATAGAGAGGGAGAGAGAAAGAATGGGCAAGCCAGGGCTTCCAGCCACTGCAAACGAACTACAGATGTGTGTGCCCCCTTGTGCATCTGGCTAACGTGGGTCCTGGGGAATTGAGTCTCCAACCGGGGTCTTTAGGCTTCACAGGTAAGCGCTTAATCACCAAGCCATCTCTCCAGCCTAGTAAGTACTTTTTTAACTTCAAGGTAATAGAGGCATAGGCTAGTTTTGGTAAGGAGTCAAGTGATATCGTACATGTGGAGCATGTTGCATACATCTCCTTGGTGAACATGGGGTTTCATAAAGTTATGTTGGGAGTAAGACTCAAAAGGAAATTAAAATACACCTGTGGAAGAAGTTTGTCCCTCTGTTGATTTGATTGTTCTCTTTCCTCTGCCATGACTCCTTTATTTGATTTTATATTCTCCCTTAGAACTTTGAAAAGATTGCTCTCACTACTAATAAGTGTCATTTGAAATAACTGTCAAATTTTGTAGTCAGTGCCAGTAAAACTAGATGGAAAATACAAAGTTTTATTATTGTATCCAAAGCATTGATAACTATAGGCTTTATTCCCTATAATTTTGCTTTTCAAAAATAAATAAAGACAATTCAGAAATACCAACTGTCAGATAATTTAGGAACTTGTGTTAAAATGTTAACTTAAGTTGTTTGGTTTATATAGATGATAGTTCCTCACAATTTCCAATGAGTCCCAAACTTTGGATGTGCAATATGGACATTGTCTGTTTCTATTTCAATGTTTTTGCTATTGTATAGCTGCATAATTCCTTATCGTCTCAGAACAATTTTTTTAATTTTAGGAATGGTATCCTCAAGGAGAAAAGGAGTCAAAAGATAATACTGTGTGATATTTAACTACATTTTAACCAAACACCTGGTCACTGAATCAGTCATTAAGATTGCAGAATTAAGATGTCAACAACTCTAAACCATGTTATAGAAAGTGTGCTTATGTTCTCAGTCACATTATTTTTTAAACATTGTATTTATTTATTGGGCAGAGGCAGAAAGAGAGAGAGAGAGAGAGAGAGAGAGAGAGAGAGAGAGAGAGAGAGAGAAGGAGAGAGAGAGATAATGGGGGACTAGGGCTACCAGCCACTGCAAACAAACTCCAGATACATGTGCCACCTTGTCCATCTGGCTTCTGTGGGTCCTGGTTTGGGTTTGCAGGCAAGTACCTTAACCACTAAGCAATCTCTCCAGCCCCTCAATCCTCTTTCCATAATTCTGATAATTCTCTTTCTTCCTATGTATTTTGGAAGTAAAGGCATGAATGGAATTGATGAAAGGACAAAGGGGGGTGGAAAATAGCCCTGGAGTTGAGATATGAAAGGTGTGTCAGTGACTTTCCTTGTTGCTGGGACAAAATTCTTGAAAAGAAGCAAGTTAAGGGAGAAAGGGGTCATGTGCATTATAGTGTGGGGTATATCGTACATCATGGTGGGGAAGACAAGGCAACAGGGCCTGTAGGTATCTGCATTCTGGAAGCAGAGAGTAATGAGTGCTGATGCTCAGCTCGTCTTCTCTATTTTGTTCAGTCTGGGACCCCAGCCAGGGGCTGGTGCTGCCCACAGTTAGGGTGGGTCTTACCACCTCAGTTAACCTAATCTAGAAACTCCTTCAGAGATTTGTCTCCTAGACCCTAGATTCTAGATCCTGTTAACAATCAACATTTTCTATCACAGAAGACCTCAAAAGCCTTGGGTATATGAGGACTCAGCCAACTACATCTCAAGTTCTCAAAGTTCACACAAAAAAATCATTGTTCTGGAAATAAATTTTATAAACACAAAATCACTTTCAACCTGTCGCACATTTTCGGAGTGGAATGGTAGGAAAAGATCTGGAAAGACTGAGTAATGAGTACTAAGTTACAATTAGACAGAAGCCAGAAGTCTGGTATCATATGTCACAGTCCAGTGACTAGAGTAGCAATAGTGAAATGAACATTTCAAATGTCAGATGTACGTAGTTTTAGTTTCTACATAAAGAAATTTTAAATGTGGGGCTGGAGAGATGGCTCAGCAATTAAGGGTCTTGCGTGCAAATACTAAGGACCTGGGTTTGATTCCTTAGTAACCACAGAAAGTCAAAAGCACAAGGAAGTACATGAGCCTCCAGTTCATTTGCAGTAGTAAGAGGCTCTGGCACATCCATTCTCTCTCTCTTTCTCTCTCTCACTCTCTTTCTCTCTCCAAATTAATAAAATATAAAAAGAAATGTTAAATGTATAAGGAAATAGGTATGTTAAACTCAATTTAAACACATGTATATATATATATATATATTTACACACACATATATATACATATATGATCTAGCATCTTATTAATATAGATGATTTTTGTTTTTATATATTAGTTAAAATTAACTTACAATAAAAGGGTAATCTATTTCATAAAATACCTTTATTACTGCAATCATTATGTATAGAGAAATAAGATAAAATATATCACTACTAAGGGGTGGGAAACGCTTGGTGAGTAAAGTGCCACAAAAGCTTCAGGACCGAGTTTGGATCCCCAGCCCCCATGTGTTGTAGTTACCTTTACATTGCTGGGATAAAACGCCCAGCTAAAGCCAGCTGATGGAAGGGAAGATTTTAGGCTGACTCACAATCTCAAGGGGAAGCATCATGATAGCAGGGGAAAGCATAGCATAAGCAGAGGCTGTATATCACTTTTGCCACAGCAGGTAGAAAATAGTAGCAAGAGAGTGAACTGAGATCTGGCATTGGGAACTGGTTGTAACACAAAGCCTGGCCCTAACAGCACACCTCCTCCAGCAAGGCTTCACCTCTCAAACTGCCACCAGCGGGGTACCACGCATATAAAACACACGAGTTTATGGGAGGACATCTGATTCAAACCCCTACACCATGTAAATGCCAGCTGTACTGGTGTGTACCTGTAAGCTCAGTGCTTGAGAAGCAGAAACAAGGAGTCATACAGGCAAGCTGGCTAGTCGGTCTGGCAGAAATGGTGAGCTATAGAATCAGTGAGAGATCATGCCTCAGTAAATAATGTGGGAAGCAATAAAGGAAGGCACATGATATCCGCCCCTGGCCTCCACTCACACACATACTCTCATGTGCATACACACCTGCAAGCGCACCTGTACTCATGTCCACACACATCCACACCAAAATCTATTACCATTACTAAGATAATGTGCAGCTTGGATCACAGAGATAAAATTTAAAATGCTGCCATTCTTAGACTCTGCAGATTTTAACAGGTATGAATTAGCTGTTAGTAGGTGTAAACCCTAAATCGTCTAAAAAACACAAAAGCTGTCTCTTCTTGCTTTCTGTTTTCTTTGTTCAAGCACCACCACTACAGAAATAGTCAGTATAGAAATGCGGATAAAGAATATTCTAAAGTATAAAAAGGAAAACTTTAAGGAAATGATACAAACAGCTTGCCAGACAGGTGTAGCTTTTCTTGTGAAAAGTCAACCTCCATCTCTTGACTTGCTACTCTGTCCTAGGTCACAAATCCCTGATCACAGCATGCTCTAGAATTTAGAACAGTAAAATTAGTACTAGAATTTCCTTGATTTAAACAGATTTCTACCCCTTTCTGTGTTTTGATTTTGTAAATTATTTTTTTGCTGTTGTTTTCTAGGTTGTGGGCAGGAAATGGGAGGTGTGAATAAGAAAATGCCAGTTTGAAGATATTGTTCGCTATTAGATTAGATCAGTGGGAAAATATGCACTGATTTCAAACAACTAAGTAGGGAACGCTTGGAACTCAAACAGTTTACAAAATGTGAGATGCTTGTAATTGCAATTATATTATTTCTTCATAGCAAATGGAGAGATACAGATGTTGAGAAGTAGTCAAAAATGGTTATTAAATTTGTACTGAGGTAAGCAGAGGTCATCCAATCATTTTGTGGCTAATATACTTCTTTTTAAAATTATGGCAAAGGGAGGAGGGTCGCCGTGAGTTCAAGGCCTCCCTGAGACTACATAATGAATTCCAGGTCAGCCTGGGCTAGAGTGAGACCCTACTTCAACAAAACCAAAAACTAAACTAAAATAATAAATAAAAATGGGACAGCAAATAATTATATGGAAATAATACTGTTATAACCACCCCCAAAGACCTATAATTCATTCATTATGAACACTGTAACTAGGCATAATGGAATTGAGGTTCTGATGGCTCTGGTGAGGTGGTGCATGTCCTTCATGACAGCATTTGGGTTGAGGTAAGAGGTCACCATGAGTTTGTGGCCAACCTTGGGCTAGAGAATGTCAGCGTGAGCACAAGTGTGAACCTACCTAAAAAACAAACAAACAAACAAACAAACAAGCAAACAGCTTAGTTTCTGAGCAGCTTACCATCTCATCCCATCATTCTTAATTCATGCACATTGATTTTTAAATGCATTTCTTTCCCTCACTTTTAAAACAGCTTGAGTGTGTCTAATTCTCCATATAAATGAAAGGGAAGAAAAGAATGTGGCTAATGTACTTAGCAGTAGAATTTAGCTTTGATCCTTTAAGAAAATGAATAGTGGTGCAACAGGAACAGAACTTTGGAGCAAGACAGAATGTAAGTTCTAACTATGCCTGTGTTGCAAGGCACGGTTTTGTAGGAGATTCCGTGGCATATGTAATACATACGCCATAGGTTTGATGTGGGTAGGAAATGAAATAATATATATTGAGTCCATAATATGAAATATATACTCAACAAATATTAATTATTGATTCATGAGACTTCCATTGAAATAATGATGGTGATTCTATAGTAAAATGTAGATCTATTACAAAAAAGGTATCTAAGGTAAATGCTGGTGCTATTTGTATTAGTGATATCAAGATGAAAATACTGAAAGTATATAGTATTTCATGTGTTAAACAGTATAAGTGGTGCAAAGGGGGGGGAAGAAGGGTAGTTGAAGGAAATTACATAACCTTTTAATGCAATTTTGTAATAATTAATAATTTCAATTTACTGGGAGACAATGGCAGAGGCTAAAAGTCATATAAATGAATAACTCAGTATTTGTAAGAAAAGGAATATAGTCCTATCAGAATCCATAGTAGTGACTTCCTTAGCAGTCTCTTCCAAACTGGAAAGCTGAGGAAAGAAAGTTTGGGAAAAGAAGTTTTGAGATGTTGAACTGTATTTCTAAAGAGCAATATTGAAGCTTTTTGGAAAACATGTGTTTTGTATGTATGTATGTATGTATGTATGTATGTATGTATGTTTGTTTGTTTGTATGTATGGCAGGAGGAAGTTCAGAGAAAGGAACAGACACCAGACGTAGGGATTAGGGTTTGGCACTTTTGTGAGCGACTTCTTAGAAGTTTGGACTAGACTGTTAATTCCTTAGGGAAAAAAAAAGAAAGAAAGAAAGAAAAGGAAAAAAGAAAAGAAACTTTCAGTCACTAGCTGAGATAGTAAAGCTGAGGGCCAGATAGAAAATTATAGTTTTTCAGCTCTGGAAAGTCACAAAAAGGAAATCCGGGTAGAAGAGAGTAGAGACAGGGGGAAAAGGAAGCACTTCCACACCACTGCAGAAAGTGGTCCAAGCCGCGGTGCCGGGCGGAGGGCGCGGAAGGGCCGAATTCAAGGCAGAGCTCGGGAGCGGGTGTGCTTTGAACGTGCGGCCGCTCAGAGAGAAACACGAACCTGGCACCTGTAATCTACCTAAGCTGCCAGCAGAGACTCGGTATTCCCAAACGCTGTGGTAAAAATAGTGCCGCGCTTCCAAGGAGAGGACATCTGAGCCGCTTCGGGGAACATGCGGGAGGGGCCCAAAGCAGCAGAGGTAATAAGGTAATGAGGAGCATCTCCTGCACTCCGCGGACGGCTCAGCTGTGTGAAGAAATACGGGTGGAGGTGAGGGGGGGTGAGGGAGATTGGCTAACAAGACCTGCTGTGCCCCCCCACCCCCAAAATGAACCCAGGACCAGCAAAAAGGAGCTTAAGAGACTGCTCCGCAGAGATCGTTCATGTTCTTGCCCCATGCTCTCTCTGGGGATTCCTGTCCCACCTGAGAGGAAGAACACAGGTTCTACATTAAAACAAAACAAAACAAACAAACAAACAAACAAAACCACGTGTCCAGTTTGTTATGGACGAGCCTCCGCATGCCCGCAGAGAGAGGGCCGTTCCTTTGTCAGGTCTGAGATGGAATTTTCAAGGAAGAAGGCAGCGAATGTCCTTCTAGCTGAGAATCACTCATTGCTTGCTGCAAAATAAAAGAAAGAAAACAAAATATATTTATTTTCATAATTTGGCATCCTTCTCCCCTCTCATATATATTTCTGAATCTGAATTTTAAAAATCTGTGAAACACTGGAATATTGCCAGGTTAAATTTTACCTTCGTGTGACACAAGACTGTTTAGGAATAAGGAGATATCCGTGCGCTCTAACTCTCCACACTGAAACTGGAAAAATCTAGGACCAGTCAGAATGGGCCAGTCATCCTGGACCCTCCAGCGACCCCCAACTAAATCACAGATGTTTCTAATGTCTGTTCATAAATAAGAGTAATATAAGGGTTCAGGATACATAAAGCAAGATTTTTCTTTTGAAAACTGACTATGGATTACAAATCTGAGGCTTGATGTTAAACAGAAGGAAATTCAAGGCCCAGCTCCCACATGTCAATCATCTGACCTTAGAAAGGCTCTGTAAGTCCTGTGAGTTTCAATTAACTGGACTGTAAAATGAAAACAACTTAACTTTATAAGATTGTCTAAAGCTGAATGTGGTGGCTCACACAAATAATCCTAACATATACATGGGCCTTGGTTATACCTTGCCTCAAAAAAAGAATAATTATTTCAAAGATTAGAAAAATGTTATTGAAATACAATTATTACACTGACTTGCACATAATAAGCACTCAATATGATTAAAATTTTATCTCTAATTAGAAGATAAAAAAATCACTAGTCGTCTCAATAAATCAAACTCAAATCCCTCAAATTTTAGACTTTAATATGAAGAGAATTTTTACTATAAAAATGCACATCTCATATTAAATATTTTATTGAAATTTAAGCCTAACACAATCATACATATTCGCTTAACATATTAAAATAAATATTTTTGTAACATGCTATATGTAACTAATATTTTAAATGATTAAATATAGGGAATGATTTTTCTATGACGCTTAAAACTATTCAGAATGAAATGAATTATGATATTTACATGATCCAAATTGTAGAGGTTCCCAGTTACTATCTTGCTAAGATAAACAGATGTCTCTGGTATAGAATGGTCAGCCAAGTATTTTGTTACTGCCCTCCAACTGGCTGCTTATGACATATTACCCCAATTGGTTAGAGCTTTAATGCCTATGTCAAGGCTTCCTGTGACAAACAGCCACCACTGTCCAAACACATTATTCTGTAAACTTCTTCTCCAGTTGGGCAAGGGGTTGTCTAATCAGTTATACATAGATGTCTCACAATTTTTCAGGAACCAAGATAATTTAGAATAAACATGGCATGTAATAGAAAAATACTGAAAGCACTGAGATGTTTAAATTGCATATAATCTAGAATTTTTATACAGATACTTTCCATGTACAGTGTACCATGTGTCATATACAAATTAATCCTATTAAAATGGTTTTCACTCATTTAATAATATGAGCTAGACTTTGAGCTATGAGAAATGCTTTGTTGTATACGTTCACAATATAAGTGTAATTTCATTAAACCACTTACTTACGTTGATTTTTTTTTTTCTTGTACTTAAGGATAAGCTCTCATGAAAAGTAAGCTCCCTGGATAATAGCAGTATGATGTTCAAGAATTATTGTTTTAAATAGACTATAATGAAAAGCAAACGTGTACATGTTTTTATTTTGTAAAGTGTCTGTTATTTAACTCTGAAATAAAATGTCAATGACTTATGCTGAAACATTGTAAATAAAACATCTCACATCATCATAATATTTTACCACATTTGTAATATAACTATCTATTTTAAAGTGAAAAGGTAGCACAAAGAATTGCTATCATTTGTTGGACAAAAGTTACATATGAGCTAACTCCTGACCCCTATAGCAGTAATTTAATAATAAAATATTATTTCTTGGGATCTCCTTATACTGACCAAAAGAATAGACCTCTAGGGCCATCATAACTTGCAGGCGCGTCTTCTTGAACCTAGTGGACAACTTCTGTTTCTTCTAGTTGCATAGTGAAAGAGCCAGTATCTATGGCAGATGGTTGAGATCTAGCCCTGTGTTCTGCCCCATTAGGAAACAATGGTATGACATCATCCAGAAAGTACAAATTAAATAGTGAAGTTAAGATTCCAAGCCAGGCGTGGTGGCACTCGCCTTTAATCCCAGCACTCGGGAGGCAGAGGTAGGAGGATTGCTGTGAGTTTGAGGCTACCCTGAAACTACACAGTGAAATCCAGGTCAGTCTGAGCTAGAGTGAGACCTTACCTCAACAAACCAAACAGAAAAAAAAAAAAAAAAAAAAAAAAAGAAAGAAAGATGCCCCAAATCCAAAGTGTATTTCAGTTTTGCCAAGTCAGAGTTTCATCATTTCAAAACACTGGTGAATGTTATTTTAAGAACAATGATAGTCAGGCATGGTGGTATACACCTTTAATCACAGCACTTGGGAGGCAGAGGTAGGCAATTTAAGGCCAGCCTAGGACTACAGAGTACGTTCCAGGTTAGCCTGGACTAGAGTGAGACCCAACCTCAAAAAGATAAACAAAAACAAAGAAGCATTGGAGAGGCAGTGGTAGGAGGATCTCTGTTCCGAGTTTGAGGCTAGCCTGGGCCTACAGAATGAGTTTCAGATCAGCGTGGGCTAGAGCAATACCTTGCCTTGAAAAAAAAAAAAAAAAACCAAAACTGCAAAAAGCAAGCAAACAAACAATCCAAGAAGCATAAAGGGAAAGGAAAGAATAATTCAACACATTGATGAGAAAGTGAAAGTAATGATTAGAGACAATATTCAAGTACAGAGTCACACAGTAGTGATGTGTCCTATCTTTACCCCACCACTGTGCTATATGGGCAATAGTACTCAGCAAATTCCATATGCCTGGACCCATCCCATGAATGCTCTGAGCACCTCACCAAAAGCCAAAGCTTCAACTGAACATTTCATATGCTTTAAGGACAGCCTGCTCTTGAAATTATTGAATGAAACTGTAAATGTGGTCACTGTTTGTAGAGGAAAATAAAGACAAATACTGAGTTTTTCACTTCCAAAAAACACATGGAAAGAAAGCATCTTGGGGTTTTTTCAAAGAGCAATTTTACACTTGACAAATTGGAAACACTGACAATGTTAATTTTGTAATTTTGTGTAATTTTGATACATTTGGATTATCAATATGAATAACATAGAGATTAGCAGATTATTTCATGTAAGTCATTCATAAAGACTTTATCAATAAATCCCTTTCATCTAGTGTCTCAAGAATAGAGATGGGGTATAATTTCAAATGTTCAACCAGATTTATAAGGAAAAAAAGAAAAACTTATTTTGATTACTCTTCATGTATTAGTTGACAGATGGAGAGAATACTTTTTCCAATTTTTATGTATTTTTATTCATTCATTCATTTATTTGCAAGCAAAGAAAGAGAGAAAAAAAAAGATCAAGAAAAACAACATGCCAGGGCTTTCTACTGCTACAAATGAAATCCAGACACATGTACCATTTTGTGCATCTGGCTTTTAAATAATATTACTATTGAAAAAAGAATAAAACTTGAAACATTTTAGTTATAAATATTTGTTCATTATTTAGAAACAGGTTAGTTTAGGATTATTTCTTCCTCAAGAGTGGTGAGTGAGCACATTAATTTAACAATAAGCATATAGGCTAAGGGTAGAGTTATTTAATCAATTTGTTATCAACAAAATATGAAACTAAACATTGTTAGAAATCAGTAACTCGAAGTGTGTGTATGCCTATACAGCAAAGTTTATCTTTTTCATAAACATTTCAGTGTGGCCTGAGATAAACCAGTCCTACTGTGGATCCTAGTGTGGATATAGTACATTGCGTGGTGCTCCTTTCAGAGAAGCACGAGTCTATGAACATGGTTCCTTAAATTCCACTTCTTACTTCCAAACCTTCTTGGAATTGACATCAGCTTCCCATTTTGACACTTGTTCATTAATTTCCTTTTAACAGGACGTGTCCCTTCCCTCAGCTGTTGTGACATTCTATTACACACTCACAAAAAGGAAAACTTTAGTTTCGACCTCTTAAGAGTGAAATGAACACAGTCACTTAGTTCTCCCAGGGAGAACCTACTAGTCACGATGACAATGACTCCATGCCATCCTTTGTTTTTTAGCCTGCATCCTTCTACACACCTTACCCAAGTACACACAGTAGGTCTCTGACATAGATAGCTTGCAGATATTTTTTTCTTTTCGGAGCCACACATACACTTTTGGTAAGTGACCTTCTTTCACACTCGTGACTGGGAACCCAAACAAATCCACTGTAAGACAGCTCATCATATCTCACGCTCCATAGGCCATCCTTAGTAAGCTTTATTTGTAATCCGGAAATTCACCCATTTTAAGGGCTCATGGGCATACTGAAAATAATGTAAGGAGTGGTTTTGTAGTAAATTAGGTGGCACAGGATGGTGGCACGACTTTTCCATGACACGGTGCGCTCTTTTCTTGCTAGTTTTTGTTGTTGGTTAGTGAGAAACATCACCTCACAAAGAAAGAATGCAAGAATAAAAGGGTGGCTTTGCATTCTATCAATTTGTTGTGCTATTCTTGGAAAAAGTTGTATTTGAGGTTGGCCATGAGACAACAATAACTTTGTAGTTGCTGTGCTCAAAAAATAATTTAATTGTGATAAATAATGCCTGTTTGTCTTGGTATTACTTTACCATTTTCTTGAGATCAATAAATGTTGCTTATTATTTCAGATTGTATATTATATCATGATGTAACAACACTGGAGACATGTGACACCTTTAAAAAAAAGAACTGCCTCATTTCTAGATATTAATTTGTTGATTTTATATGTGTGATTGTAATATAACTAGATGTCTTGTGTTTCTAAAATTAGTTTTATTTCTTTGAGGATTTAGTATTTTTAAATATTTTTTTTAAAATTTTCACGACAGATTTTTTTCCTTTAGTCTGATCCATGTCAATTCACTGAGAATCGTTTTTTTCCCTGACTTTGAAGCAAATCCCAGGTTTCTTAATGGAATAAGTTATCTTTTGAAGATTAAAGTGATGATTAAAATCAGCTTTAGAGCATATGATAATACTATAATATGATATTTGGCAATGGTAGGTTACTTAAGGAGTTTTACAAATGCATTTGCCTAGCAATTACTTTGACTACAGGAAAATAAAGTATGATCTTATAAGATTAGTGTGAAGTTTTCTAAGGGTCCAGTAATTTCATTCTTCTTAGAAGTAGAGAGCCAGATTTTTCTGTGACTCTGGTTTTAAATAACTTATTAGAATAAAAACAATAATGTAGTACAACAGAGAGAGCAGGACAGAAAAGGAGGGGATGAGGAAGGAAGGGAGACATGCACAGAGAGATAGCAAGGAAGAAAGGAAGCTAACGGATATGGAAGGCTGCAAGGGGAAAAATAGGATTGTGAAGTCACTTTGAGTCCAATATTAACCATTAGATGTCTATCAAAAATCAACTTTTTTAATAAGGAAACAAAGGTTTGAAGATTAGTGCATACTCCACATTTATTTGAAATGCTTTCAATTTGTGGATTAAAAGAAAAAGTCTTAGGGTAAAGTGTTTTTAATTTATTTGTTTATTTATTTCTATTGCTAGGGATTGAACCCAGGACCTGTCATATCTTAGTAAGTGTTCTGTTACTGAACCATATTCTTTCTCAAACAAGTGTCTTCTTTTCAATAGTTTGTTTCCTTGGAAATAAAATTGGTAGAAAAGTTATCACAGAAATCACAGGCAGCTTGGAAGCACTTGGGATGCTTTCTGACACACTATCACTTCAAAGCTCACATGAGGAAGTAGAAGGAGGCTGTTTGTGAAGGGTAAATCATATAGCGACCCTCTTTTCTTTTTAAAAAAATATTTTATTTATTTGAGAGAGAGAGAGTGGCAGATGGAGAAAGACAGAATGGGTATGCCAGAGCCTCTATCCATTGCAAACAAATGCCAGATGCATGTGACACCTTGTGCATCTGGCTTATGTGGGTCCTGGGGAGGAGTTTCACAGGCAAGTGCCTTAACCACTAAGCCATCTCTCTATCCCCAACCCTGTTTACTCAATGTCTTTCCACATAGCTCATATTGGTTACAGTTTCTGATGGCATGACTAGCTATAAACCAACACTTACCGCATTGCCCTATAGTGCTTACTTGTTAGTCTTACCCAGTATACAGGGTGAAACTATAGAATCACCCATTTAGATTACAAAAGACTATTTGATCTAAAATGATACTCTGTAATCTTTTCGAGTGAATGAACAAAAGTGATAAATGTCAAAATATTTACTTTCTTTAAGGTTAAGTGGCATTATTCCTTACAAAATATTTGTTTTTATTTTATATTGTTTCAATTACATTAGTCCTTTCCTCCCGAAATGTGTATGACATGCACAGTCAATGACAAAATGCTCATTTATTCTCTTTGAAATTCTCTAATTTTTATTTTAGTAAAAGTTTACAAAACACTTATGAGAGTTTAGTAAAGTCTCTATTCAAAAGATATTTTGTGCCAGGCATAGTGGTAAGAGGTAAGAGGATCGCCTTGAGTTTGTGGCCACCCTGAGACTACATAGTGAATTCCAGGTCAACATGAGCTAGAATGAGACTCTACCTCAAAAAAAAAAAAAAAAAAAAAAAAAAAACCATAAAAGACATTTTGTAATTAGAAATTTTTGTTGTTGTTGTTGTTACTGAGATTGGGAAGTTTAGATTTAATGCAATCACAGTACACCCATTTGAGTTCAGACACGTTTATTAATTTTTTTATTATTTTTGTTTTATTTTTTTGAAGTAGGATCTTGCTGTAGTTCAGGCTGGCCTGGAATTCATTATGTAGTCTCAGGCTGGCCTTGAACTCACAGAAATCCTCCTACCTCAGCCCTCAAGTGTGGAATTAAAGGCTTGCACAATCACACCTAGCAGATAGAGAATGGGCACATCAGGGCCTCAAGCTGCAAATGAACTCCAGAGGCATACTGGAGTTTTACGTGGGTACTGGGGACTTGAACACTGGTAGTTACACTTCAAGGGCAAGCATCTTAACCACTGAGCAATATCTCCAGCCCTCAGAAACGTTTATGATGGCAGTGTAATTACTTACTGCTTATTCCAAAAGTGGTGCTTGCTACTTATTTCAAGTACTTGTCATCTCCAAAGTCCCTTATCTGTGTGTCAAGGAGCATTACTGTTTTATTCATCTGGCCCCATGAGAATGAGCCCAGGATGTGTGAATACTTTTCTCACACCCACTTACCAAAATACTTTCCAGAATCTACGGTCTGTTGCTACTATCTCATGTCCTGGGCTATGCTGATACAGGGTTTCTTGGTGCCAAATGTACAGTTGGAAAATTTAATACATTTGTTAAGTATTGTACATATCAAAATATGTTTTTTTAAACTCATATTGGCATGGATCTAGCAATACATGAGAAACTGGTATCCTTATCTTCCCTTTTTATAGGCTTCAACTTCCTTCACAAACTCTTGGATTTATAGTAACAGATATTTCCATTTACTTTAAAATGAATTAATTCTGTGAAATGTTTTTTGTCCAGTAAATCCCAATGTTAAATCTAGCTTACATGTGGCCTACCAAGTAGTGAGTTTACAAAAGGCCTGCACAATGAGCACAGAGGTCTATCTAATTCTGAAATAATCAGGTATTGGCCATGATCCTGGGATCAACTGTACCAGAACTCCTAATGGTGTCTATTAAAAGTTAGATCCTCAAGAGTTTATAGCCCATTGGAACCAGAATTGTTTCTGTAAATTCTATTACTGTCACTGATATTGAAGTCTGTTTGTTTCTTTTAGACAGGATATAACTGGTAGCTCTGGCTGACTTGGAACTCCCTACATAAACCAGGCTGGCCTGAAAATTACAGTGATCCTCATGCCTGTGCCTTCTGAGGGCTGGAATTGCAGATCGACCTGTTACCACTCTTGGATCTGACTATTGAAATTGTGAAACATGGCCCATTGTAGAAAAGCTTATCTGTTTCATTGAAGTATTGATCTTCTCCTTTCAACAACAGAGATTTAGCTTTATTTATAGGATAAGCCCTTCAATATATAGAATGGCAGTGTCTTTCTCAAAAATGATTATTACTAAAAATTTTGAAACATATTTCAGTTATGGATTTTTTTTCCAGAAGAACATGAATTGTTTGCAAGTTTGAAACAATCAAATACCTCAGAAGATTTTTAAATTAATGTATTAATCCTATGAAATAATAAAATGATAAATAGCCTTGTTATTAAAAATGTTATTGTCTCAATTTTTATGATTTATAATTTTCTTCAGAAATGGTTCATAAATTTAAATTCTTGGCTGTTTATGTTTTGAATGAACTATATTTTCAGTGAACTCACTTTTGTCATTACATTTTCTAACTTACATTAGTTGGTTGTTTAAGTTTTGGCATATTTATCTCACAGTTCCATGGATTAGAAAATTTCTTATTTATTTCAAAGGTTTTTATCTCTCCATTTATTACTTCTATGTATGCTAGAGACTTCTGTTGTTTCTGTTTCTGATTCTCTCAGGTTAGTATTAATACATTTTGGTACCTGGTTTGACTCTCTGACACACTTAACACATCTATCAAATTATCTTTTATTCACTTATCATGTATTTAGAAGCCAGGCACTGGGAAGGATATGAGTAGATAGATAGATAGACATGGATATGTAGATATAGGTAGGTATAGGTAGATAGATATAGACATGGATATATAGATATAGATAGGTATAGATAGATAGATACATAGACACATAGTTGATAGAGAGATAGATAGGATATAGAGGTATACAAGTAGATAGATACATAGACACATAGTTGATAGAGAGATAGATAGGATATAGAGGTATACAAGTATTCAGCAAATGAAAGGTTGTGGAACTCTTCTGAGGTCTCTGCTTTGCATATTCCTAAGAAAATTAGTCCCCACAGAATCTCGCTGGCATGTGGATCCCTGCTGACTCACTTCACAGCCACTGGTTTTACTTAGATCCACACAGCGCCAGTTCCTGGACACTCTTTATCTTTAGCCTTGCTTCACCTGCCTGTTATGATACACTACCTCTTACCAGTCTCCTCTCAAGTGACCTGCTAGCCTGGTTTGCCACCTGTTGCTCATTACTGTACTCTCTGGACCCGATGTCTGCCTCCTTGCATGTGCACACTAGCAGCTGAGTACAGACCTGCCTCTGCATCTCCAGCTCCTGCCTCACTCTGGGAATTCATTGAAAGATATCTTGAGACTCACTTACTCTGTCTATGAACCAAATAATTTTTAATGAGTTTTTTTTTAATCGATGCTAAGCCTGAAACATTTCTGTCTTCTTAATAAGTAAACATACTATGATTAAAAAGAAAAAAAGTCTTTAAGATGTAAGGAGATTGACAGGTAATATCTACTTTATCTTGTTTAGTTGCCATACAAATGATCAGTTTTAATTTTTAAGTTTTGAAAGTATGTGTGCTTTAATAGAAAATTTTATGTTTGTATGTGCTTGTATGTGCAGATAAGAATATAGCTACCAGTATTGCTAGATCCATGCCAATATGAGTTTAAAAAAACATATTTTGATATGTACAATACTTAACAAATGTATTAAATTTTCCAACTGTACAGAATCCCTTCAAGTGAACTACAGTTGTTTAAGGGTTTTGAATTATTTAAACCTCTTCATTTCAAAATGAATAACTGTGAACAAATGATATGTTTTAGATGCCACTTTCTTGTCTCTCTACCTTCACCGGGCTTTGATTCAAAGGTGTGTACTCCCCATCCAAAAAGGTTTTTATTTAGCATGTGAGCATTGCTAGAAAACATATTACCATTCAAGCAATTCTATTTTTCTTCTACTAAAATGAAACTTTCAGTGGAACATATTAATCTGTGCTTATCTATCATGTAAGATGCTATGCTAAATGTAATACAGACAAAATTATTAGAAACATGTGGCCTGTGTTTCCAAGCGGCACAGAAATGGAACAAGAGTGAGGAATTCCATTCCATACAATAAGATGGAAATGCCTTCAGAACAGTACAGGAAGTCTAGGTATTAGTGAGGGAGATGTGACTGTCGATGTATGGACTGGGAATGTGTAGCATGTGTCCTTGCAAGCAACTGAACACCAGGCTTTGTTCTTATCTAACTATGACCGTGCCCATTTACCCACCTCTCTACACCCCAGCAAGTGTTTTCAGTTCAAGTTCCATTCCTATTTAAATGGCTAGATTTCCTGCCATAACACGTTTTGCCACCTATAATTAGAATGAAGTTTTGTTATGGAGTCTGCTGTACATTACAATAAACTTTTTCTTAAAAAAAAAATTGGGCTGGAGAGATGGCTTAGCGGTTAAGCGCTTGCCTGTGAAGCCTAAGGACCCCGGTTCGAGGCTCGGTTCCCCAGGTCCCACGTTAGCCAGATGCACAAGGGGGCGCATGCATCTGGAGTTCGTTTGCAGAGGCTGGAAGCCCTGGCGCACCCATTCTCTCTCTCTCCCTCTATCTGTCTTTCTCTGTGTGTCTGTCGCTCTCAAATAAATAAATAAAAAATTTAAAAAAAAAAACATCAATCATGCAGTGGCTTATTGTCCCTAGCTTTCATTCAGACATTTCTACCTCAGCTATGAATTCAAAATAAATCCAGTCTTACATCCAGGAAAAGAAAGAAAGAATGTTATGGGAGACTTATGACTTTAATGTGAGATTACTTAAAAGAGCAATGAAGGTTTCTGAATAGATTAATGTAATGATTGAGCTGCGAAGAAATCAATATTGCAGCAAAGGGTACAGAATTGAAAGATAAATAATTTAAATTAGTATGGAGCAAA
The DNA here is from genome assembly GCF_020740685.1 of Jaculus jaculus. Lineage (NCBI taxonomy): Eukaryota > Metazoa > Chordata > Mammalia > Rodentia > Dipodidae > Jaculus > Jaculus jaculus. The sequence continues at coordinate 124,116,028 of NC_059107.1, read as the reverse complement.
TCTATTTTGTTCACAGTAGTGAATACCAAAAACCATGATGGACCATGTACTGACTACAAAGCTGTCACTAATTGTGTGACATAAATAAGTTCATTTGTATAAACTAGACTGCTATAGAGAGTATACGGAAGCATCTATTTTGAGAATGGGTGTAGAGTCTATGCCTACTAAATCCAACTAAGTAAGGCCAGAGATATGATCATTTATCTGATGGTCTGTATGTAATACAGTGGGATATGGTGGTGAACATAAGATGCTCTGAAGCCAGACTTCCTGTGTTCAAGTCCAGGATCTTCCATATACTTAATGTATAACCTTGGAAAGTTATTTAACTGCCCTTTACATTGGTTTACACACCTGCAAAAGACAAATAAGTATGTGCCTAATTCCAAAAACTTTCATAAGACTAGTAATTTCATGTTTGTAAATTATTTAGAAAAATAGAAAAGACATGGTAATGGCTTCATAAGGAAAGTTACTGATGTGATGTGGAGGTGGCTCAGTAGTATAACTGAGATCATGTAAATATTAAGACTACAAAATATTTTAAAAACAAAACAAAAAATTAAACCTATGTAGAATAAATTAATTTACTCTTTACTAATTTCATCAGTTTAACAATATGGCATATAAATATGTTTCAAATTTAAAACATTACAGATGCATTTTAAACCCTATAGGTTCTCCTAAAATGCCTTCCAATCTTACCTGCACTCCTCTCACATCCATTGGAATCATGATTCTTCAATTCATGACGTTACACCTGGATTGTAATGGCACTTTCATAAACATTTACTACTTACTATATTTTAGAACATGCACATAAAAATTATAAATATGTTGTAAATATTTCACCATCCTGCGGTATCTTTGATGCACTTTGTTGTATTTGTTTACACAAATAAATAAAGTAAAGTGAACTCTTTGTATGTGTACAATGTAAGGCATTCTACACATGGATATATTTGTGTAAACATCACTGTTCAAGATAAAAAAAATGTTCATTGTATTTCAAATGTTTTATTTTTTCAGTTCAGTCAAATCCTCAACTTTGTCCCTGTTGGGCAGATACTTATTTGATTTCTATAACTACAGGGTAGTTTGACAAATTCTTGAACTTCATATGAACTGATTCTCACAGTATGTACCTTATGGATCTGTCTTCCATCCCTCGGTATGTCTTTCAGTGTTCTCTCTATTCTTGTGGGTATCCCTAGTCCATTCCTATTAATTGATGTGTTCTATTTCATTGCCTAAATAAATGGAACCTTCTTTATTCATTCCTACTGCACTTAGATTTTCCATTTTTTTTTTTTGCTATTATGGATAAAGCTATAAGAACAACAATCAAGGGCTGGAGAGATGGCTTTGCAGTTAAGATACTTGCCTGCAAAGCCTAAGGACCCATGTTTGATTCCCCAGTGCTGATGTAAAAGACAGATGTACAAGGTGGCACTTGTGCCTGGAGTTTGTTTGCAGTGGCTAGAGGCTGTGGTATACTCTCACTCCTTCCCTCCCTCCTTCTCTCTCTCCCCCTTTTTCTCTCTGTCTCTCTCAAATAAATAAATAAATAAGAATGATAATCCAAATCCCTTTCTTTATAAAAATATTTTTGTTTTTATTTATTTGAGAGAACCAGAGAGAGAAAAAGTCAGAAGAAAGGAAGAAAGAGATAGAATGGGCACACCAGGGCATCCAGCCACTGCAAATGAACTCCAAACACATGTGCCACCTTGTATATCTGCCTTATGTGGATGCTGGGAAATTAAACCTGGGTCCTTTGATTTTGTAGGAAAGCACCTTAACTGCTAAGCCATCTCTCCAGCCCCCAAATCTCCTTCTGTCGGTATATTTTCATTTCACTAGCATAAGTGACTAGGATTGATAATGTTAGTTAATAAGGTAACATGGTAGTATGTTTCACTTTTTAATAAATGCCAAACATGAGTGTGTAATCTTATACAGCCATTTCTAGTTGCTACAAATGCAAACCAGGATGTTTTGGGAGTTTTGGTCATTTAACTTTGAATCATTCTACGGGCATGCTGAGCCATCTTATGATTTAAAGTTGCATTTCCTTGATGACATCATTTCATGTCTGGGCCACATATTTATAAATAAACATGTATTCAGAATATAAGTCCTAAGATTTGTAGAATGCTATATGTGTTGTGACCTTTTCCTCTTTATAGTAGCATTTGTCTTGACATTTGGTTTTCTTAATAGTTTCTCTGGAAAGCAAAAGGCTGTTACATACATGAAAATTTCATTGCTATTGTTATTATTCAATGCCATAATTGAGTTTGATGAAATGCTTTTAAGGGTTTGAATATGTCATTCCATGATCTTTATTCTTTCTGACATGTTTTCTTTTCTGTGTTAACCAGAACTGGTATGTTTCTGTTGTTGCTGCCTTTGTGATGGTATCCTGTGATTGAATGTTCTTGCTTTGTTGTGATCTGCCTTGGTATAGGTGTGTATATGTGTTCTCTGAAGAAAAATACTGTGTGTTTATAGAAGTGACAGTAATAATGTGAATGCATGTATGTGAATTTATCTCTGTAGAGTGAATAAAATTCTTCATGCTCTAAATTTATATTTTCAAATACTTTGAGACAAATTCAATTATTTTTTTCAATTTTTTTTTCTGACTCCCTCCCATTTCTATAATTCTGTAATTCTTATCTTAGTTGGATTAAATGAGTTGAAATGTTCTCATAGGCCATAAAGGACCTCTTTTTTTCCAACCTTTATATTTTGGTCTATATTCTTCAGTTTGGATAATTAATCCTAATGCGTCTTAAAGTTTATTTACTTAAACTTCTTCCACAATGTCTAATGTGCTCTTAGTTTTATACCCAGTAAATTCTGAAACCACATATTATAATTTTAATCCCTCAAAGTTTCTTTGTAATATTTTTGTAGTTTTCAATGACATCATCACTTTCTTCTATTAGAATGTTTTCGTATTAAAATGTTTTAGAAACTAGGGAGATGGCTTAGCAGTTAAGGCACTTGCCTGCAAAGCCTAAGGACCCAGGATCAATTCTTCAGTACTGATGTAAGCGAGGTGCACAAGGTGGCACATGTGTCTGGAGTTAGTTCATAGTGACTGGAGGCCCTGTTAGTTCGTAGTTACTGGAAGCCCTGGCATGCCTATTCTCTATCTCTCTCCAATCTCTCTCTCTCTTTCTCTCTCTCTCTCAAATAAATACATAAAATTAAAAGAAGTTTTTGTTTGATGATTCTATCATTTCTGTTATATAGACATCTGCTTTTGTCAATGGACCATTCACCTGGTTACCACTCACATGCATTTCCATATCTATAGAAATTTGTATTTAGATATTGGGAATGTGACATTATTGAATGTTTTTTTTTCCTTCTTAATTTGAAAAGGACTGATGGATTTTTCATTAAAATGTGGCTTATTTTTATATTTTAACCCTTTTAATTTTGGTTTTTTTTTTTTTTTTTTTTTTTAGGAAGTCTACTTTACTAAAGGACCTGGGAGCATTTCTTGAGCCTTACATGTTTGCCACTCATTTTATTGAAGAAAGGATCTTTTGGAGTTTTACATTTAGAAAGAAATTGTACTAATATTACAAATTAACATGGAAATAATTGATAACTTTCTAATATAGTTTTATCCCTCACAATATGATATGTTATTTACCTGACTTATGGTAATGACTTGCATAGAACTGAAGAAATTTTTTTTTTGGCAACCAGAGAAGCTCAGTTTTACCTCAAAGAATACTGTAAGGTTTAAGTGGAATGCTGGTTGTAAATATTCTATAAAACTACAATATACTAAATAACTTCCTTCTAAGATTAATACTTTTAGTGAATACTAACATGAAATGTTACTTTATTTCCTGTCAGGTGCTCATGTACTCCAAGCTGGTATCTCGATGTGTATAGCTATGGAGCACTTTGAACTTCTCATCCTAAGGCCTCAACCTCATGATTGCTATAATTATAGGATCCTCCATCATGCCCAATTGTATGTAATGCTGGGTATTAGACCTAGGGCTTCATGAATGATAGCCATCTATGTCATCTTTCCAGATCCATAGATGATTTGACACACTATTTATTGATTTATTTGAGAGATATATATAGAGAAGGAAAGGGTATACTCTTAATGTAGGAGAATAATGCTTTTTGATACCTTTTATTATATTAATATTAGTTTCAGAGAGCAATATTGCAGGTAATGATTCAGAATATAAGTTTGAATTGTAATATTTTGAAAAAATTAACTTGTTTTTCATATCAATTTATGTTTAAGTATTTGTCTGTATAGTCAGTTTAACCCCAAAATTCCTTGGGAACGCTCTCAGTCAATAGTCTCCTTCAGATAAATCAATATATTGTCAACTTTTTCACTGACAACCCGTGTAAAGACATACATATATGAGACTGCATCACAATCTTTGATATAATAAAAATAAGATGCATAGTTTATATTAATAGTTCATTGTTATTTTTATGTCTAGGGATTTATAGTTACATGTGGGGTATCCTTAATGTGACATTGTTAAATATAGTTTCTTAACTTAATTTATAAAGGATTGAGGGTTTTCTTCCCTTGTAATTAGTTTTCTTTGGATACTAAATATTGACCATCTTGACATCATATAGTTGATTTCATTTTTTAAATCATCGTCATATGTGTTACCTAATCTATAAGAAAATCTCTGTAAAGTCAGTTCCACATAGGAGATCTATACCTATTTATCAACTCATCAACCATGAAATATTATCCATTATAAGATTATAAATTATAGGCTTCTTCATACTTTGTCTTTATAATATAATCCAGGTGAACATTTCAGAAAACTTTCTCTTCCAGGTCTCATCAAAACGTTTTACTGTGAGTTTAAAAGAAAGTTAAGGCCATGAAAAAATAGAATTGGTTATCCTAGTCATGACATGGGCATATTAAATACTTTGCTAAATTTTAACTCCATTTTAAAAATCTAGTATTTGTTATAACATGCAGGAGAAAATGACTCTTATATGACAAGGTCAAAGTTTAATTATCATTTTACAGAAGACTTGTTATGCACCTCTGTAAACCCACAGAAGAAAATTATGCATTTAAGCGCAAGTGCAAGATGAAAGCGGAAGTATCCCCACAGCTGCTGTGGTCTCTGGCCGACCACTCAGAGAGGCTCCAGTTTCATTTGCCTCATATGAAACACATGTTGCTCATTTATTGTACACGTGCTGCAACAAACTGACAAATTGGATCTTAAAAGTTACAGGTGTTCTTCATTACTTTAATTTGCACTTCGTACACACCTATAGGACTTGAGCGTATGCTGGTACTCTCACAGTCTAATTAAGAGACAATTTGTCTATCAATGTGTGAGTTTCACTTCAACCTTAAAGTTTCCTGATATAACAGTAAGCGACGTACATGTAACAGGTTTTTTATGTATTTTCTGATAATTAATTCAAGTCTTGTGAAAAACGTTTCTAATAATTATAAATAAATATATTTACATTGCTGTGATTTTCTTGTACATTCATACTTAAAAAAAAAAATCAGGCAGTAATAGTGATCCTTCACTGCATGCTATATATAATTTCTCAGGATCATCTTATTCTCACTGAAGCAGCGTCTTCATTTTGACATAACCCTCAAGATACTTGGATGAAAACTCACAATCATTCCACATGCAAGGGAACCTGATAAATATCTTTTCATGCATGCACAATGCACGCTGCTCAAAGCTAAAGAAAGAAAACTACTTTCTATGCATCTTATTTATACAGACATCCAGGGTCTAGCCTGTAGATCAACTGAATTTTCTTTTCTACCATTTATCACATTGAAAAATAAACCCTTTCTGGACATGGTGGTACATGACTCCTTCCAGCACTCAGGTGGCTGAGGTGAGAGGATCACTGTGAGTTTGAGGCCAGCCTGGTGGCTGTGGAATGAGTGCCATACAGCTTGGGCTATAGTGAAACCCTGCCTTGAAAAAAATAAATAAATAAACAATAGGGAAAAAATGGATACCCAATTAGTACTGTTTTACTATCTTTCATAAGACAAAACCCATACTGGTTGTCATACATTTTCAATGATGAACATGAAAGAAACTAAAGAACATGTAGTTGAAACATTCAGCAGTTTTTATTGTTTTCCTTTACAACTTCCTATCACATAAGCTTGTAGGTTTGAAAATATACTATATTTATTTATTCTTCTTTGCCATAAAAAGACCAACAGGCAAATTTTACACTTTTCCTCAGGCTACTTGAAAGAATAAATAATTTAATTTATTGGATAGTGATATCTATACTAAAGCTACTCTCTTTGGATGCCTTGAAATATAATTGTGTTTTAATTATATTATAAATTATCATTACCTTTTATATAAAACTATCTTATACTGTTATCATATACATGCTGTTAATATAATTATAAATATTTTGCTATGTAATATGAATTATATAGTTCATTAAGGACCTATGCAATCATGCTGAGCAAGGTAATACAATTCATTAAAAGCCACTCTTGGGCTGGAGAGATGGCTTAGCGGTTAAGCGCTTGCCTGTGAAGCCTAAGGACCCCGGTTCGAGGCTCGGTTCCCCAGGTCCCACGTTAGCCAGATGCACAAGGGGGCGCACGCGTCTGGAGTTCGTTTGCAGAGGCTGGAAGCCCTGGCGCGCCCATTCTCTCTCTCTCCCTCTATCTGACTTTCTCTCTGTGTCTGTCGCTCTCAAATAAATAAATTAAAAAAAAAAAAAAGCCACTCCTTTTTGGCCAAAGACTTAAGATATATGAAATGGTTCTTGTTGTAGAAGAAATAGAATAATTACTATTTATTTTTTACTTTAATTGAAATATGTGACAAGGCATTTTCATATGGTTTGACTAAATACATTATCACTAACTAATAAACTGGAAGTAATTTTTTTTTTTAATAAAATCTCCTATCTGCTACAGCCTGGTTACTTTCTTTAAGTTCCACTAAATGTACTCATAGATGGCATCCCTAGGAAGTGATGTAAAGACCATTTCATATCATATACTTGGAAGCTTCTGTTGGCACTGTGACAGCATGTCATTAGTTTATAAGCTTGCAACACACTGGAATTTTATTACTTTTTATAGATGTCTACTAAGAAAAGCTTCAAAATGGTTAATGGTAGGTTGACTATAATAAGCAAATACTCTTTACACTTGACTATGTATTTAAACACACAATATAGCAGTACAACTTACATCTGAAAGTATACAAAATATAGGCAGGCTAGAAAGGTTACTCTAACTTCAAAGGTGCATATGCACTTTTAATTTTTCTTTACATTTTGCCACCTAAAGATCATAATACAATTTAAATAGACCCAAGTTTCCCCAAAGAGCTACTGTCTGTTGAATAAAGGCTGGGTGATCCCTTCAGTGTCAGAGGGTTACCGTTCAGCTGTTCAGGATCATAAGATGATATCTCACCACTCATAAAACAGAGGATTCAAAACACAGGAGCATACACGGAAGGACAGATCATGATGACAGTTCTGGAAGCCATCCACAAGAAACGTCAGTACCCCAGAGGCCAAAATGACACTACTGAATCAACATCTACAGCTTTTGTTCTAAATGAAACCCAATATTAAGGGGAAAGTCACACTGAATCACCAATGCAAATATGATCATTTTATATTTGGCTTATTATAACAATATAAAGAAGGTCAGAAAAAATATGGATATTATTTTTTAAATATTCTAAATGGATAATGTTTATTCTTTCCATAAAATTATCTTGAATTAGCAATTTATAACAACTGGTCATAAAATAGTCAAACTAGTTAGGCACAGGAACAAAACCAAAAAGATCTTCTTAAGAAAATATATTTCAGTTCAGAAGCATGAGGGGGTAATTTTGGCCCCTGTGATGTAATTTTTTTTCTTCCAGCACTAATCTTTGGTCTTTTACATGGTGGTCTCTTCCCATTCAAGCTCAACATCACCTGTAACAACAACAACATCAAAAATCACATTTCACAAGGCAGTGTTGAAGTTAAAAGTTCAAAAGATTTAGGACTTTCATGACAATATCATAAGGAAGACAGGAAGGCTATTTACCTCAAATTAGGTAAAATAGAAATGAGTGGTTGATGTGTACATTGAACTAGCTTCTAAACCATTTTAAACTTGTGTTTATTATGAAATGATTATTCTCTCTCTACAACAAGTAACAGCACATATTGTGTCTGTTTACCTTCCATGGCATCCAGCGAGTCCATCTTCTGAAGGGTGGAGTAGTTCACAAAACATATGGGCTGGTGACTTCCTTTATTTGATAAGAGATCCAGAATGCACTGGTGTAAGAAGATATACTGTGCCTAGACACCAGAGAAAGAGAGTTTAATTAAACAGTAGAGTTGGAGTTGTTTTCTTATAAAGGAAGTTACACTCTTCCAGTGGAAAGAGGAATAGATTTCAGCACACACGAGTTAACTAAGTTAAAAACAATTTGTCACACTATGTAATTACTTTCCTCCATTTCCACCATAATGTTTGCTAAATTTCTGTGACTTCTTAAAAGCTCAGTAGTTTTAAGTACTTGTTACTAAGTGCCAAGTGTTAATAAAATATTTTATGCTATGATTATGAAAAATGACAAAATCCAGCAAATATGATCATGAGCTTCATTGTTGTTAGATGTAATTCAGTAACTTATTATTATTTATAAATACATTTCTTGTTAGAATACAGATACTCTATTTGATAGATTTGCAAGTAAGCATATGTCTATGCTATCAGCACATTTGGAATACATTTACTGTTTCTGTTAGTCATGTGAATGTTTTTCTACCTAATGTAAAGTACTTGTACTTAATTTATAAATACAAGTTGGTTGGTTACTAAAGTGTGCTAACATCTATCTAGGTTCTGAGCAAGGACTTATGAAGTTTCATCTAGAAGTGAGGGTGGAACACAGTGTCATCTGGATTATTAGTGCTAATGTTGGCCTGTGAGCATGTCTAAATTAGTATGTTCTGGAAAGAAATTAAGGCTATAAAAGTATATATTTTAAAGCATTTTTAGTCTTGCATAAGAAACACTTTGGACTTTAAAGGAATATCATCAAATATTTAGCATGTGTAATTGATTTAGAGGAAGTCTTCAGAAATGGTCATTTTAGTGTCTACTGCTATAATTCTTCAAAACTTTTTTTGAAATTGTTTTATGAATTTGTAGGTCACTATTAGCAATATCAATTTCTTTGTGGATTACAAAACATTTCCAGTAACATTTCACTACTAGGATGGCATTGCTGTGAGAGAAGTCTTTCATAGTCAGTGTTACTCCATCAGCTAAAGCACTGCCTGGCACATAGCTGTAGCAGAATAGGTATTTGTTGACTTAGTCTCTTTTAATTCTCACAGCTATCCAGTCTTTACCATATAAGGGTAGATGTCATTTGAAGAACATGCAAAAGTGATTAGGGGTCATGTTTTGTGCTTGAGGTTGATGCTCATGCAATTGCGTTCAATTTTGTTAAGAAATGAAGCATTTCTATGAATTACAACTTCACTGAATTTTAAGTTCCTCATTAAGGAATTTAAAGTATACCCGAATATATATCTCAAAATGATCTATATCATTGATAGAAATACATTAACACAATATGATTTCTTTGAAAATAATTTACACCTATGAATTCTGGTAGATTCTAAACAGTACATTTGAAGTTACACTTGATATATGAAGATTCTGACTGCCCAGGGCTCATCTTCTTCCCCACTGGAAAGAATGATAGTGTGCTTGCTGCCAAGAGAGAAAGCTGAGCCATGTGAGACAGTCCTAGTGGCTCCAAGATTACACTGTGATCAAGTGTTATTGCCAAGAAGGCTGAGTAATGTCATGAAAATTCAAGTTTCTATCTTGGATGACCATGTTACCTTAAAAATTAAATTTTTCTGTACTCCATTTTCTTGCCTGTGGATCATAAACCCAGTTGTAAGATTTAATATACGTAAAATATGTGAAATGAGATACCCAAACTACAATGTGTACTTTTTTTTTTCTTCTACCACATGAGCTCATGCCAGTTAATTTCCAGAGCCATCCTGAGCAGGAAAACAACAAATCCAGACCAGCCCTTATTCAAGACACTAAAAGGATTCCAGGATGTAGTCCTAATGCAGTGTCCTCTCAGAACGGCCTTCCAAATACATCACAGCTCTCTCCTTGGTGTGATCGCTGCCCCTGTGGTGTCTTTAATGGCTACATATTGCTGCAGATCCTGCTTCCCCACTGCTGCACATGGTTTCTGTAGTATGTGCAGAGATGTGAGCATTTGTCATGATGCTGGAATCACTCCTCAGGGAAACAGAAATAAAACGAGAGATGGCCCTTCTGTATAACTATGCCAGTTTGTAAAGACTAGAGCCAAAATGTAGTTACCTTCTCTTCTTTATTTGCAAGCAGAGAAAGGTAAAGTGAAGAGAAAGAGAGTAAGAAGAGAGAGAGAGAGGATAAATATGGGCACATCAGGGCCTCTAGTCTCTGACTGATTAAATAAGCATGATGTAGGAAGCTTATAACATATTAACTAATAAATTGGGAGGAATTATTAATAGCTGGCCTTGAACACTTTCTTCCATAATGATTAATTCCATAAAGCTATGGGGCCTTGCAAATATTTGAACTTTTATTAGTTAAAGATGGAATCTAGACTAGAAAAAGTATATGTTCTGTAATAGGCAAGAGAGCTAATCACAAACTTGTCAAGACTACCAATCACCAGTGTATTTCCCAAAACATGGGAGGTAAATGTTATCTTTATTTTACACAGATTTATTTTTAACTAAAACCAAGACAAAAATGGAGTTGTAGTAAAGGTAATAGAATTTGCTTGATATTGAAATCCTTATAAGACCTACAGATAATATGATCTCTAGGACTTGCAGGGGGGCCCAATACAAAATGAAATGAAAATCCCTTCTAAAATTATTCAGACAGCATAGCAAACATTAAGCCATGTAAGGAGACTTTTGAGTGTGAGGACCTGTAGTTGCATACTCATAAATCCAGATCTTGTCACATGTCATATTTCATTTTCTAAAGCAGCCCAAGTAGAGCAATACTTCACTCATCTTTGCTCTTAGAACATTTAAGAGTACATGTGGATTATACTACCAAGTTTACATAACCTACCCTAACGGACTTTAAGCGGCTTCTACCAAGATATTATAGATTAAATTTTGTATTTACTGTGCAAGCCCACATAACTGAGAAGAAATTGGTAGACCTAATAGTCATCATTCTTTTAGAATGATCTTATAGACATATCACCAGACAAAAATTATAGTCATCTAATAACACAAGATAAATTTTGAAAAATGTTCATTCCATAGATATCTGCATTTCCTGGTGGAAAAATGTCTATATTTATATGGTGCACAGAGTCCAATTAAACAATACAGACAGGAACACTTTGCATATTTTACTTAAAGAAACTTGGGTTTGAAATTTGGCTCTGGATATCTTGAAATATTACTTATCTTCTGGGAACATCTGCTTCCTTACTTGTAAAGTAGAGCCAATAATACCTAGTCTGCTGAGTGGGATTACAGGCCCTGATTTACAAATAGAGGATTGCACAGGATTAACTAAAACAATAGGTGTACAAAACCTGGTATATTACTTTGAACTCATTAGGTGCTCATCAAAGCACTATTAGTCTCATTACTAGTACAATGTGTGCTTTATTAATGAAGAAAAGACTATGTTATACATATTTTGACTCCAAATCAAAACCTCAAAATGAGTTAGTTAGCTTCATTACACAAATATGGAACTGAAAAAAGTAGATAATTGAAATATATAGAAACTCATTAAAGTCAGTATTTTAAGGAGTTTTCCCAACTCTTTTAGCAGAATTAGTTCAAATTTATTTTCTAAGATCCCTAAAGTTGTCAAATGATAAATGCAATTCAATCTTTTATAAATTGTTTTTTATATGTCTATCTGTATAAGTAAATTGGATGAACAGTCAGTAACAGTACTTAAATGGTATCTTTAGTTCTGCCATATGCTCAGCATGCTTCACCTCCACAAGAGGCTTATAAGGTAGGCAAGTGGGTTTCCCAAAGGCAAATAAGCTTAAACATACTTGCATGAACATCCCTGCGCCAAAATGCTCCCATGAGGGAATTCGAGCACTAGAAGAAGACTGCGTATAGGCTTAGACAGCTCACCAGGTTCTGCACCATGCACATTCTTTCACTCCTCAGCTCAGCGACTAGTCCGTATATATCCACAAAGTCATGGTCGTTTATATGTTGTGTTAAGTGGTCCAGAGCAATGAAAACTCCAGTTCTTCCAACCCCAGCACTGCAGGAAGGGCGACATGAGCATCATTCACCAGAGCTTTGTTCATGTCGGTGCTCATGAGCATATGAGTTATAGTGAAAACAGTTCTAAAGTTTCTTTTCTTATTCAGAAGAAGGGTTTTCTATGAAGTTTCTTTGGATTTTGATTGTTGCCCAAACTGTTTATGTACAGCAAGATGCTTATCGTTAATGCTTTATCAAATATTTCATTTTTCTCTTCTTATACCTTTTATTTTTTGATACCTTACAGTGTATGAAGAAGTATACAGGTTAATTTTTTATAATTCCTACTATTATCATTTATTGTTATTATAATTGCATTACCAGGGATCTGAGCCACTGTGTTGTATTACTACACAGCATTCTATCAGGGAGCTATACCCAGCACTATTTCAAAACTTAATACCCTAAACTCAATGCTGGCAATATTTTTAGTTACCAATATAAACACCAAATTTTAAATGTTAAGTATTTGTCCCATACAGATTTTCGTCTATGTTATATTGAAAACTAAACAACTTCTGATATGGATGCTTTGATAGTTTCTAAAATTTTAACCTCTTATAGATAATGTAATTAAATTTTACTTAATAAACATTAACTTAATGCTCAAGGGCAGGTGCTTCATAGAAATACTTGATTCATAGACCTCACAAGATTGATTCAGAAATTCCTATCAGAAAGGCAGGGTCTCTATGTACTTAAATGGTTACTATAAAAAGTAAATCCAGGGCTGGAGAGATGGCTTAGCGGTTAAGCGCTTGCCTGTGAAGCCTAAGGACCCCGGTTCGAGGCTCAGTTCCCCAGGTCCCACGTTAGCCAGATGCACAAGGGGGCGCACGCCTCTGGAGTTCGTTTGCAGAGGCTGGAAGCCCTGGCATGCCCATTCTCTCTCTCTTCCTCTATCTGTCTTTCTCTCTGTGTCTGTCACTCTCAAATAAATAAATTTAAAAAAAATTTAAAAAAAAAGTAAATCCAAAATAAAAAAGGTCACTTAGTCTTTGAAATATTATTTTAAACCATACAAAACTGCCATTATTCAAGGTAAGTTATAATAAAATATCCATAATTTCCTATGATTCAATTGAAACATTTGTGCTATAATTTAAAATTAATTAAGGTAAACCACATCATGAACAGAGTCACCAGTTATGGAATCATCATCATCCTTGGAAAGCTGTACATTGCACTCAGCATCTAGAAATACAAAGTCCCGGCATTTAATGAAACTTACACTCCAGGGAATAGTGACCAGAAAATAAACACAGGCAAAGAATGTGTCTGGGGTAAATAATGAGCAAGAAGAAAGGGACACTGAACCAGGCTTAAGGAGATAGAGGGTAAAGAGGTGAATAGGGACATCCCTCGAAGCTCCTCTGGTAACGTAACTCAAAAAATAAATTTTTTTTTTTTTTGTTCATTTGTATTTATTTGAGAGTGACAGACAGAGAGAGAAAGAGGCAGATAGGTAGAGAGAGAATGGGCACGCCAGGACCTCCAGCCTCTACAAACAAACTCCAGATGTATGTGCCCCCTTGTGCATTTGTGGTTTGCAGGTCCTGAGGAATCGAGCCTTGAACTGGGGTCCTTAAGCTTCATAGGCAAGCACTTAACTGTTAAGCCATCTCTCCATCCCTGGTAGTGTAACTTTTAAAAAGAAGTACAGGCTGGAGAGATGGCTCAGTGGCTAAAGGTGCTTACTGCAATTTCTTTTTATGGTTTTTTTTTTTTTTTTTTAATGGGCTTTCAAGATAGGGTCTCACTCTAACCCAGGCTGACCTGGAATTCACTCTGTATCTCAGGATGGTCTCAAACTCATTGAAATCCTCCTACCTCTACATGCCTAGTGCTGGGAATATTTTTTAGTGTGTACCACAGTGTCTGGATCACTTGCAAAGTTTTATGGCCTGGGTTTAATTCCCCAGCACTCATGTCAAGTCAGATACACAAAGTGCCTTAGGTGTCTGGAGTTCATTTGCAATGGCATGAGCCCCTGATTTCCCAGTTTTTCATATTCTCTCTCTTTCTTTCCAAATAAATAAATAAAAAATATAAAAGAAAATTAAAAGAAATAAAATATAAAAAGAAGTAGACAAAGGTTAGAGAGTTTAGCAGGTATGTATCATGGAAAGGACCATTGTTGCCTGAAACTGCAGAATGAAGATGCCTGGAAGTGGGAGCTGTGTCCAAAGAGCAGAGACCACAGGTAGGGGAATAGTGGGGAGGTGAGAGATTTACAGGTACCTGAATAATTGTTGGTTGGTTAGCTATGGGACATGGATGAGAAAGAAGAAATGTAAAGATGACTCCAGGGTTTCATTTCCAAGCAAAATGAATACAATATTTATTACTGTTAACACATACAAATGGTGACTTTGGAGATGACATCTGATGTTCTGCTTTGTGCAATCAATTATCATTTTTAGATAATTTTTAGACATTTAGACTGGCATTTAGAATTGGGAGCTAAATGTAGAATTATAAAATTGAGGTAAGAAGTCATAGATGAGAATAAATAGCAAACAATTAAAAAAGTTATTTAAAAATGATCATCAAAAGGAGTTGAAGAGCTTAGTTCAGTCAGTAAGGGGATTGCTGTTCAAGAATGAGGACTGAGCTGGGTGTGGTGGTGTACGCCCTTAATCCCAGCACTTGGGAGGCAGAGGTAGGAGGATCACCGTGAGTTCAAGGACACCTTGAGTGAGACTCCATAGTGAATTCCAGGTCAGCCTGGGCTAGAGTGAGACCCTACCTCGAAAAACCAAAAAAAAAAAAAAAAAAAAAAGAATGAGGACTGGGGTTAGGACCCCCAGCACCTAAGTTAAAGCCCAGCATAACACACACTTATACTCCCAGCATAGGACAGCAGAGACAGAAGGATCTCTGGGGCTTGCTGGCTAGCTAGTTCAGCTCACTTGGTGAACTTCACTCTCAGTAAGAGACCATGTCTTAAAAATAATGTGAAGATCAATTGAGGAGGACATGTGACCTTGTTCTTCGGCCTCCACATGACCGAATACGTTCCTGAAAGCATACACACATAGAAAACGCATCCACATATACAGACACAATCATACCTGCATACGCATGCAAAGAGGAAAAAAAGAGTTTGAACCAAGGCTCCTTATTTAGGTGTACAATACTGCTCCCAGATACTATAGGTTACTAAATGCAAATTTCATTGCCAGGGTGGAACACCACCCTATTAGCTATTGGTCAGCATGACCCTTGAGCCCCCATCCCTCAAAAAAAAAAAAACACTAGAAGCTATTGTCATTCCTCTTTGTTTCCCATAAATACTACATGATAAGGCCTTATTACTGAAATCATTGCATGCTTTGGTTGCAAGAGATAGGACAATCAAGCTATAACTGAGCTGTGACCTTCCTCCTTGATGGCTGGCTTTCACAGTGACAGAAGGTAGGAAAGAACTATCCAAGCAGCTAGGCAAGGGTGAGAAATGACATTAACAATCTGACCCATTGGTGGGCTCTGTATGTGATTCACTGATCTGCCAGGCAAGCTGTGACCACTGGTGGCACAGTGACATAAGCATTAAGGAGGTGACTCACATTTTTCTGGTTGGAGTTGAGGCTTGCTCCACAGGAGGAAATTCATGTCTGGTACTATAAACCTGTTAGAAAGTCCTTGGCTAGTGGAAAAGCTACTACGGTGATTTTGCTAAATGTAGGTATTGTGTCTGTCCAGTGGCCCTCTTAATATTTATGATTCTGTCCAGAGGCTGGTGCTGCTCCCAGGTTTGATCAGAAAGGCTTTGTTTTGCAGTAGCTGGTGGTTATTGCAGAGACTCATGACTAGTCAAAGTGCTAAGAAGTAGTAACTTTGAGTATCCAGCTACACCAGTTCTTCCAAGGCTCAGGGAACATGAGTAAAAGATGGTGGACAGACTGTAAGAGCTGGGGAAAGAGAGTACTGTGGAATGCCATCTTCCTGCAATGAAATGGTAGTTGTGCTCAGGAGCTTATGGTAATTGTGGTTGCCTGCACAAGATTGAGCCCAGCAACAGATGGAGGAGGAGCTGACTGAACCCTCCCTCTCCCTGAGGAGCTATTAACATTTAATGGTTGCCAAGGGAAGAGGAAACATTTTCTTCAATGGGGTAACCACGGCTAAATTGCTCATGCTTTAGTAAATAATCCCATGCTCATCAAAGCATCCCTATAAACGCATTGGAACACACACACACACACACACACACACACATTAAGAAAAGGACCAGAAGTTTGAAGATAGGAGTGGATACTAAGGATGGAAAGGTTTAAGTGGGCAAGGAAAGATGGGGAGAAAAGGGAAAGAATGGAGTGGGGTGGTAATTTAACCATAACTACAGATACATAAAAAATATAGAAATCTGCTACTTTGTTAATTAAGATATATATTATTTTAGGGCTGGGGAGATTGCTTAGCAGTTAAAGCACTTGCTTGCAAAGCCTAAGAACCCAGGGTCGATTCCCCAATACCCATGTAAGCCAGATACACAACGTGGCACATGTGACTGGAGTGGCTGGAGGCCCTGGTTCAATGATTCTCTCTCTCATAATTTACATCTTTCTCTCCCTCTCTCTCAAATAAAATAAAAGATTTTTTAAAAAGCATTATGTATTTTAAAACTAAAAATTAATTTAAAATGTAAAAGACACTAATAGACAAATTATACTAATTTGAGGAAACCGTTATGTATATAAAGGTAAATTAAAATAAGAGGGTGAAAATGAAGCTTTGATTTTTTTTGTCTTATATGCCTCATAAACAGAGTAATTATTCAGATACTACATAATGAGCAAGTATTTATTTTACTCCAATTTAAAATATTCACATGTTCATGAAAAATAGGTAGGGACAAGACCCTGGTGTCCCATATCCCATATAGCACATTCAAATATAAAGAATAAGTAAATAAATATTTAAAAATAAAAATTTAGAAAATCCTACACAAACTGACATATGCATGTCTAAAAGGTTATCATTGAAACAAACTTTTTTTTTTTTTGATTGTTGTTCAAGGTCAGGTCTTGCTCTAGCCCAGGCTGATCTGGAATTCACTAGGTGGTCTCAAACTCATGGCTATCCTCCTACCTCTGCCTCCCAAGTGTTGGGATTAAAGGTGTGTGCCACCGTACTTGGCTCACTCACTTTAAAATATTTGGAAGGCCTTTGAGAAGTATAATTTAGTCAATCATTGAGAAAAAAATCCTGTCCTAGCATAATTTTCCCTTGTTTTAAGACACTTTCATCACTCATTTTATTTCTGGCATTTAACTTTGAGAAAGTTATACCCAACAAAATGCCTGGAAATTGTAAGTTGAAATTAATCTAAATTAATATTCCTTAGGAAAACAGAAGTTCACATTATGAAAATATAAAGACCACACTTGTTTTCAAGACCATTCCTGTTACTTAATAGACACTAACTCCATCTGTCTTACCTGCAATGAACAATCATAGGAGTAGTGTCATGTGCTCTGCTTGCTCGGACCAACTTCACAAAGTGAATTAGAGGGGTACTGTTTTCTGGAACCCCATGCTCAGGCCAACCCGTGAAGTTGCACTGCCGGACAGTCATGCAGTCTCCATGCTTAACAAATGGATGGATTAAAGAAAGATCACAGTAAATAAGCTTGCAAATAGATCTTAAGATGGAGTACTGAATATCTGAGTGCTGTATAACACTTTGTAATTAATTAATTAATATGGGTTTTGAAACAATTTTAACCTAAAACTTAAACAAGTACATCCATCACATAAAACACAGGCAATGAATATTATGTCAGAAGTCTAAAGCCCTGAGGCTATTCTCTGTGTATTTAGCGCTTTATATAAATAAATACAGTGGGATCCTGCACTGGTTCTATTGCGCTGGGTCTGGATTAAAAATAAAATCAGCTCTGTAAGATATATATTTTGGAATTAAACAGTAATGTATATACAGAAGCCAGATATCATTCAAAAGTTGTAATTAGAAAACCTAGAAAGGCATGGTGGAATACACAGAGATACTTGCATGAGATAGTTGTAGATGTTAGCATTACTTTGTACATTCATATCATCTTCATAGTATAGCATATATTTTCCCCTCTTTTTTACCCTTTCAATTTTCAGATCCCTGATGGTCCAATCTAAGTGAATTTCTTCCATAAGCTTTGTAATCACTATGTCTCCAAAAACAGTGACAGGTTTGTTGTCCTCTGGCCAGTACTGATGGCATCTGATCTGCATTCAAAGGAAATCACTGGTAACCAGTCATTGTTATATTGACTTTTACCATAATTATTATTAATATTTGAAAGCCACTTTATATATAGCAAAGTCATTGATGATTTAGCTGGAATATCCACAAACATTAAAGTAATTGAAAAATAACAAATTGTCAAAAGATTTTCATATCACTTACCCGCCCTTTCTCAAAGCACTGTGTTAACATCACTAATGTTTTTGCTCTGGTTTCCCATACCATTCTCCAGAAATCTCCAACTGTTCCTGGCAATGGGCCTTGTGTAGCAATAAATTCATTTGGACATAAATAGCCCTAAATGGATAGAATTCCACATACAACATCAATATTTACACCAGAAAAGAACATTTTCACATTTTGATCAATACCTGAAAATATATTAGTCATAAAGTGATGTTATCTATTATTTTTTTTAAATTTTGTAATGGTAAATAAACCCAAATTTGCAATATGAAATTTTACCTCAAATCCAACAGATTATAAGAAATTTGTTGATTGATTGTGTATAAGGTATGATAGAAATAGATGAATCAAATAATATCTCAATTATTTGTTGAGGAAGCCTTCAAGATAAGAAAATTTATATAGAAAATCAGGAATTCAAAATGCATTAAAATTGAAATAACTATTAGTCACTTAGGTGGAAAATGACAGAAGTAAAATGAGTGATGAAAGTGTATTAAAAAGGCCTTGTAAGAATCATAAAAGTTCAATCTAGAAAGATGCATTTGAAAGTTATTAGTATATTAGTCTTACATAATAACATAAGAATAGATGAGTTTGGGATGTGGCAGAAAGCTCAAGACTTGAAGTGAAGCCTGTATCATTCCTATGTTTGCACTTGGGAATGACAAGAAAGTCTAGTTATACCAAGACAATGGCTCTGAGCTACTGACAGATGCAGTGAGATAGAGACTGACATTTCTAAGTTTTCTGAGTAACATGGTGAGCTCAAAAATACTAGTTTAAGTGTTGAGCTTGCCTATTATCAAAGATGAATGTGAGTAGAAGGAATAATTGATAAGGAAGAAAATGAATTCTTTAAGGGGTTCTACTCTAAATGCTATATAGTATTATAAGAGAAAAAAACGTGGTGTTTTTTTTTAATTCATCTGTAGTCCTGGACCTTGAATGTGGAGGTAGGAAAATCAGAAATTCAAGTTCATGCTCAGCTGCATAGTGAATTCTAGGCCATCCTAGGCTATTGGAGAAAAGGCCTCAAGAAAAGGAAAAGAAAGAGGCAGAGGCAGAGACAGAGAGAGAGAGAGAGAGAGAGAGAGAGAGAGAGAGAGAGAGAGAGAGAGAGAGAGAGAGAGAGAGAAAACCAATATGGTATTAAAGAACTGGTTATCAAGCCCTTTTTTGTAAGGTGTGTAAGGTGGAAAAGATAAGAGTCTATTTTTTGACTTTTTTTTTTGGTTTTTCGAGGTAGGGTTTCACTCTAGCTCAGGCTGACCTGGAATATACTATGTAGTCGCAGGGTGGCCTTGAACTCATGGCGATCCTCCTACCTCTGCCTCCCGAGTGCTGGGATTAAAGGCATGCGCCACCACGCCCAGCTTTGTTTGACTTCTTAAATAATAAAATTTATGGGACAGAATAAAAAACTTTAGTCATGTTCTTAATGTAAGGAACTGGCTCACTGGAGGATTGTTATTATTACTACAGGTTATTGGAAGAAGTCAGGAAGGTAATGGGCAGGGCAACACCTCAAAAACACTATACAGATTTTAATATGACCAAGAACTGTGACAACTGTATTGCTAGAAAAGCAGTGATTCTGGTGTTAAATCTTTAAGAAGTTTTGAGGAGTACCTTAGGAAATAGTAAACACTCAAGAGGAGTATTAGGTCCTATATTTGATGTCATGAATTGAAGTTAGAGAGTTTTAGGGAGCAGAGGGAAGAATGGACATTGAGGTATGAGGTAGCTGCGTCCTTCTTTATATTTTATGTAGAAAAGACACCCCCCTTAGTAAGAAATGTTTAGAAGGCATTATACTTAAGGGGGAGTAGGTTTGATATAGAGTTATATAAACTATACATTGCATGCTATATATTAAACTTCACACTGCATAATATTACATATATGCATGTAAAATATTTAGGGAGTAGGCTTTCTGTAAAAGTTTGTTAGCAATTATTTTCAAAATAATATTATATGGTCTTAATTTTCCAGGATAGTTAAACCTTATTTTTAATGCTTTTTAGTATGCCATATATCAATATGCCATCTATCATTTAAATTCATTGTTATATACCTACAGCCCCATGATTTTCATATAGAGAAACTAAGTAGATTTTCTTCCAGCAAGGGGGATTTTTTTTACTGAAAGATTAATCAGAAGTTAAGTTTTGTCTTAGGGAAAATGTTTGAAGCTCTTCCGATGTATCTTATGAAAATGGAGAAAGGATGCTATTTCTTTTTATTACCCCTGCCTCTAGTTTTGCATATCTTATGTAAACTTCACTTCATAGGAGAAGAAACTCATCACCTAGAAATCTTGGCCCCAGTGGTTTTATGTCTGTCTAGTAGTGTCACTCACAGAGTAGGTCCTTAAATTTGCCAAGGCTCATTTTTCCTCATTGTAAATCCAAGATAATAATATATATTATCTTGCTTACCTGAAGAGTCTTTTTGAAGACTTGTTATGAAATAATAAATGTGAAACTTTTGGAGATATTATAGTATAATACAAATTCAAATGTTTTTACAAAATAAATAAGCAGAGAAATTTTAAGTTAAACCTTATCCATATCATACAAGTGTCTCTGTCACTTTAATACCCATCAATGTCCTTAAAGAGATTTTCTTTGCATACACAAAAATTCAAGTAGACTTTGCTCTAAGAAACAGTAATAGGAAATGGACAAATAAAGTTAATTCAATGAACATTGTTAAGTGCTCTCTTTACTATACTTAAGGACAGATAAATAAAAGATACTGAACATTGTTGTAATGCATCTGTGTATCCTTATATACTTATGTTAGCACACACATATATTTTTCCCTCCTGTTGCAGTTTGGTTCACATTGATTGCAGAAATCACCCGACCAGAACAGCTTATGGGAAAAAGGTTTATTTTGGCTTACAGAATCAAGGGGAAGCTCTACAATGGCAGGGGAAAACGATGGCATGGTCATAGAGTGTACAGTACCTCCCGGTCAACATCAGGTGGACAACATGAACAGGAGAGTGTACCAAACACTAGAAAGGGGGAGCTAGCTATAAAACCCATAAGCTTGCCCCTAAGAATACATTGCCTCCAAGAGGCATTAATTCTTAAATCTCCATCAGCTGGGAACCTAGCATTCAAAACACATAAGTTTATGAGGGACACCTGAACCAAACCACCAAATTCTGCCCCTGCCCCCCATAAACTGATAACCATACATAATAAAATGCAATGCATTCAGTCCAACCTTAAAAGTCCCCATAGATTTATCAATAGTAATAATGTTAAAACATCCCCATAATCTAAGGTCTTTTAGCTGAGCCATAATGCCAAAAAATCCTCCCAAAAAACCATAATGGCACAGAATAAACACACACATTGCAAAAGATGGCATTGGGCAAAGCAAGGAAATATTCAACCAATACAAGATTTAAAACAGGCCAAATTTCAAACTCTGTAGTCCCAAGTCCAACAGCTCTAACCAGCAACATGTCTCTGGAATTCCACTTCTGCCCCTACAGCTAGGATACACACAGTCCTGGAAAACTTCATATAGAGCTGGCAGCTCTCCTTGGCAGCCATCTCATGGTACAGGCATCTCCACTGGGGCTCCACTACAACTCACGGTCCATTCTTATGGCTTCATCTGGTCTCCATGCAGGCATCCAGCAAACCTGCTTCACACTGCTCATGATAGTTTCCAAAACACAAGACCATATTGCAAATTCAAGGACCCTCTCTTTCCTGCATTTCTTATACTTTTCAATACTGGAGAGGGTGCCAATTTTTTAACTCAGGGTGCAACAAAGCAGGCTTTGAAGTACAAGACACTCCTTGCTCATTCAGGCCCCTTAAAAGAGTTTATATTCTTCCTGTAGCCCCAATCTCAAAGGTTGTTATTGCTTATATAATTGTAGCTTAACAGGCAGAAGATTCAGCCCAATGATCTTATTTCTGTGCCATATCCATCTTCTCACACCAGTCCATTTCTATGCAATGCAACCCTGCACAAATTCTCAGGACACAGGCATAACAGCAAGCCCCTTACACAAACTGCTTCTAGTGCAGTCCAAGCAAAGCTCTTTCTCACCCTCACAAGCCAAACAGTTCATTGTTCTTAATGCTTTCAGACCTTTCAACTCTGAACAGAATAGTTTATCAACCTGTATGTACAGCATTTCAAGGTGTCTCTTGGGCTAATATTTCAAACCCTTGCAGATTCCTCTCAAAAATTGGCTCCAAAAGGCCAAAAGCCTCACAGTCTGGTGTCTAGCAGCAATGACATCACTCTCTGCTACCAAGTTTACTGTTGCAGTGAGGTTTGCATTGCTGGCAGAAGTCACCCAACCAAGAGCAGATTTGGGGGAAAAAAGGGGGTGTTATTTTGGCTTACAGACTTGAGGGGACACTTCCTGATGGCAGGGAAAAAATGGTACAAGCAGAGGAAGGACATCACCTCCTGGGCAACATCAGATGGATAATAGCAACAGGAGAATATACCAAAAACTAGCAAGGAAAAACTGGCTATAATACCCATAAACCCACCACAAACAATACACTTCCTTCAAGAGGTGTTAAATCCCAAATCTCCATCAGCTGGGTACATAGTATTCAGAACATCTAAGTTTATGGAGGACACCTGAATCAAACAACCACACCCCCTTGTCTGAATGCCTATAGTACCACTATGGCTCCCCATTCTTCTTTTATCTCCCAAACTGCCTAGAGCATTCTACCAATAATGTGGAGAGAGGTGTGCACATGAGTCTGTTTCAACATGTGTGTTGGCAGGTCTTCAATGAATATTGTGTGACACACATATATGTATCAATTTATTTATTTATTTTCAATTTTTTCTGGTGGTAGTGTGGATTAAACATAGGACCTTTCATATGGTAGGCTAGGCAAATGCTCCCCCATGGAGATATAACTACAAATATATTTATATACTTAATATTTCGAGGCAGTGTCTTGATGAGTTGCCCAAACAGTCCTTAATCACACTATATAGTCCAGGCAGGCCTTGAACTCATGATCCTTCTGCATTAGCCTCCCAAATAGCTAGAATTACCACCCTGTATCACTAGGCCTGGCTTGAATGGGTGATATTAAAACTGGAAGCCAACATCCCCATTCCTAAGCTGTTTTTGATATTTAGTTCTTTAGCTAAATTAATCCTTATGTAGTGCTCAGGACTTTTTATACTTCCTCACATAGATAAGGCATTCAATAAATGAAATGTAACATAAGCCAGAAATGGCTTTGCAAATATTTAAATTGTAGAATGACCAAAGAGGGGAGGTCAAATAATTATAATATATATATATATGTATTTTTTTCTCTCTTCTGCTCATCTACATTTCATGAGTTCAGGAATTAAAGATCAATCAGTATTATAATGCTCCATCAATATTGGACAAACCTTATGTTCCCAATGTCATTGGAGCACACTTGCATCACAAGCTTTAATCCCTAATTGTGATAAAGCTTGTTGCTAAATGATTGTAAGTTCAGGCATATGAAGTTGGCAGGAGAGGCATATTTTTGTGGTTTAGGACTTTGCTTTTTTCTATAAAATAATATTTTATCAGTGGCTCTATAGAAAGCATTTCTAAATGAATTGGTATGACTAGTAGTTGCCTACAATAAAAAAAATAAAAACACCTCAACAACCTCTCCCTTGTCCTGTGTTTCTTGCAGTCCATAACTAATGAAAATTTTATGGAATTTCTCTAAGTCCTTGGTAAACCACAGTCCCCAGGAGTGGCCAAGGGAAAAATAATGTAGATACTTACTGACCTAGTTATATATCCTGGCTGGAAGTACTTCTTACAGACCACTTGTTCTCCTCTAGTTTACTTCCCCAGACTTAAGGTTTTCACTTTTCTATACGAAGACTTGTTATTTTGCTTTTCTTTCCCCTGTAGTATTCCTGCTGCTCTTAATAAAGGACTAGGAAGCTATGGGTCACTTGCATCTAGCCTCTCCCATGTGCTCTTAGGACATGTATTCATAACTTTTGAATGGAGATGCCATGTAACAGAACTGGTAAGCAGGGGTAAACTGAGAGGTCAGGTATTCTTTCTGAAGAGAAGACAGCCCAAGTTTGGAAGTGGAGAAGTGAAGGCAACTATAGGATTATCTTTCTGATGATTTTCATTGCTCCTGTTATCACAAAGAATGTTGTCCTGAAAACTAGAAGTGGTACAATATACTGCTTAATTTACTATGGAAATCTGCCTTCACATGAAGGGTGCTCCATCTGGACCATGCAACACAGGCATGATTATGCATATCACTGTATGTATCATAGTAACTTTGTTGTAAGACTCACTACCTACATCATTTAAGCAGAGTAGAATTCCTGTGGATTCCAAATTTATTTCTTAATCACTTTATCATTTGCCTATGGTTGCCTACTGACAAACAAAATAGTTAGAGAAAACAGAGATCAATAAATATTACTCTACCTATGTAATATGTGTAGTACAGTCACATTTACTAAAAGGGTCAGTTTTTCTTCATAATCACATCTGCATCCCCATATATTACATAACAATAGAGAAAAAGAGCTATTGATTTGGAAATACTATTGGAAAACTAAAATTGATACAACCAGTTGGCTCATTTACTCTGTAGTATCACAAGACATCTGATCATTAAAACAGTGATTACATTAAATTTAGATATCTATACGTAGACTTCATCGTGTAAATTAAAGTAAGTCTCCAGCAAGCTGTAGGGCCTGGTTAAAAAGAAAATTAAGAAGTATAAAATTTCAGCAAAATTTGTGAAGAGGGCTGGAGAGATGGCTTAGTGGTTAAGCGCTTGCCTGTGAAGCCTAAGGACCCCGGTTTGAGGCTCGGTTCCCCAGGTCCCATGTTAACCAGATGCACAAGGGGGCATACGCGTCTGGAGTTCGTTTGCAGAGGCGGGAAGCCCTGGTGCGCCCATTCTCTCTCTCTCCCTCTATCTGTCTTTCTCCCTGTCTGTGGCTCTCAAATAAAAAAAAAGAAAATTGTGAAAAAATAAAATGTTATTTAAATATTACATTCATGAGGTAATTTCAATAGAAACATTAAGTTCTGGTATCAAATTTGAATTCAAAATACACCTCACCTTTTCTACATCCAGCCATACATACTTAGTTTAGAAGGGTTCATTTAAAATATATTGTGTTTATTTATTTGAGACAGAAAAAAGAGAGTGTGAATGGGCACACCAGAGCCTCCAGCCACTGCAAATGAACTCCAGATCCCTATGTCACCTTGTGCATCTGACTTACGTGAGTACTGGGGCATTGAACCTGGATCCTTAGACTTTGCAGGCAAGCACCTTAACCACTAATCCCACCAGCCCAGTTTAGAAGTCTCTAATTCTCCATTATTTACTCTTTTTACAACTGTACCTAACATGTAGTTGTAAATTTGGTATAATTATACACCAGCATAAGATTTATAATGAAGACACACAACACACACACACACAGAGATACACATGCACACACACACGTGTACACACACACACACAACACTCACACATGTACAAACACACACATATGCATGCACACACACACACATTCACACAACACACACACACTTACACAGTGCAGGTATGTTTGATATTGGGGAAAGAATGAAGCATTATAGAAGAACCTCAGTATAAGTGAAGGAAGGGGCAGGTGAGTGAACAAGAAAATATCCATGTGGCTTTCAAAAAAACTCAATTGTTTAAGTTGCTTAGAGATAAATTGAATTGCTTTAAGAGAAAATGGATGAATTGATGCCAAGATATACTGACATTTAATTTCCAAGAATCTTTTCAGCAATGTTCCAAGTGAAATGCCAGTTTAAATAACCAGGAGAGCACTTCCTACTCTAAGATTCTATGAATATGGTAACACAATGGAGGCCCATGATTACTAGGAAGTTCCTAAGTACCTAGCATGGTGATGGCTAGGGTTAGAACAAAGAGCCAATATAAACAATATGGTTTAATTTAATTTCCAATCCAATTTAGTAAGCATATACTAGCTATGATGTGTAAAACAACACATGTGAAAGTTCTTTTCAGGTTAAATCATTTCTGATATGTTTATTGAGAGGATACAGTGGAGGACACATTTTATATGTAGTTGAGGATAGAAAGAAAAAATTACATTTACTCTTTGAAAGACTAAACATCTTGAAGAGGAAAAAAATTCCATAACAAGTTTTTAATGTATGAGCATGACTGTCCATTTGACTACTACATTATCAACATAGACATCATCAGGCCTTGCATACATATATAAACAAATAATATATGTAACATATTATGTATAATTATATGTATAATATATTATGTAATTATAAATATACTATATAACACATATATGTTATATACTTATATATATAACATATATAATTTATTACATGTAATTATATATATAATATATAACACATATATAGAATATATTGCATATATTAACAAAGCATAAAAACCAGTGGGGAGACCATGGACCAGTCACATGAAGTTGTACATTTGCCACACACTAACTAGTAAAATGATAATTGAAATGAAGCTTTTTAAGAACCTCCATATCTCTACCTACAAAAATGGAGAAACATCATGTTGCTGTTTGATAATTAGTACATTAAGAATAATAGAGTTCAGGGAATTTTTCAGAAGAGGGGGAGAGAATATTGTAAGAGCCACAGGATGAAAGGAAATATCCACAGGCAATGCCCCCACCACCACCACCACCATATCGCACAATGACTGACCGCTGCTCTCACAGCTCACAATCCACAACTCATGGTGAAGACCAGCAACCCCACTAAGGCTGAGGAAGGCCCTCAGTGCAATGGGGGCAGTGTAATGGGGGGACAGATGATGGTAATATACAAAACACTTGATGTGTACAGACAAAGCTTCTACTTAATGAAATAAAAAGAATAATAGAGTCCTAATGAATTGTTATTCAGAATATTTGGGAAGAAATGCAATTTCAATATTTATGTCTCATCAAAATATAAAAATCAAAATAGTAACTCACAGAAACATAGCTGGCATTAATGTAATCCGATCCAGGAATGCTGGCATCAGCAGTCAGCTTCACTCTGTTATTATTGTCTAAGAAAGCAGAAGGAATCAATGCTCATTAGGTTTACAGTTTGCCATGACCATTTAACTATCAAAGTATCACAAGTTAATGAATCTAATATTCCCACTTTAGACATAAATATAAAATTTAAAAACTTCATTGTTATATCATTTCTACTCTCCATAGGTATCTTGTTTACATTTCCAGAATTTTTCATATATATAATTGGAAAAATGATATATAATTGATTCTGAAAATTACTTTATTGATTTTTATTTATTTGAAAGAGAGGGAGAGAGAAAGAGGCAGATAGAAGAATGGGTACATCAGGGCTTCTAGCCACTGCAAACGAACCCCAGATGCCTTCCCCACTTTGTGTATCTGGCTTACGTGGGTTCTGGATAATTGAGTCTGGGTCGTTGGGCTTTGAAGGCAAGTGCCTTTAAAAGCTAAGCTATCTCTCCAGACCTAAAAAACATTTTTTATTTAACTAATATTTGCATGTAATCATGAATGTATCTAGCTTCTTCTTTTATAAACACATGTAGTATGTTTAAATATGCATATTTAGTTACCATGACTTTAGCTGACTTCATTTTTATTATAAAGTTCTGAAAACTAAATGTACAACTACATTTTTAGAATATACTCCCAGAAGTAAAATTCTCAAATCACATTTGTCCCTTTGTAATCTTGAAAGATACTGACAAATAATTGTCTTAATTCTATCAGTTCATTCTTGAGCAAGTATCTGAGCATTTTTCTTGTTCCTTTTTTTATTACAAAATATAAGCATTTCAAGTTATGTTTTTGAGATAGATACAAATTTATATGGTATGTTTATTGGTCATTTCAGATGCCTTTTCTACTGAGTCTTTTTTTTTTTTTTACAGTTTCTCACATTTTATTTAAACAATATTTTATGTTAAGGATCTATAGAGTTTTTTGGCTTATGTATTAAAATTTTCTTTTTTGGTTATCATTTATCTTTGGCTCTACCTTTCATTAACACTTATATTGTGCTATAATCAAAATTTTTAATTAATTTTTAAAAATGGCTTCTGGATTGTGATTTATTCATCAAGGTTATTTGTCATAACGAATATTCTATTTTATAAATGAATCCATAGCTTTCTGTGGATAATATATATATTCAATCTTTAATATACTGATGTTTATTATTTAAAGAATGAATTATAAGTATATCTTTTACTCCTTGTTATTATTTGGGACAAAAATTCTATATTTTAAACATCCATTCTTAATTCTCTGGTTCAAAATAACACCTTTAAAATATACTAGATTTCTCTAATTGCATAGGTCTACTTTTAGACCATTTACTCTTTCCAATTGATTTATATGCCTACTCTTTCTTTAGCACAAAATTTCTAATTATGCTTTTGAATATTTTACATGATTAGATACTCTGTGTCCATTAATTTTCTACATAGTGTCAGGAGCTTTATTTTCCTGAGAACGTTTACCAAACTGATATTATAACTGGAATGTGTATACACACGCTTAGCATGCCAATAGCCCAGGGTTTGATCCTCAGCACCAAAGATATTTTCTTGTCTATGTGAAAGAAAAATGGGTAAAGAACAACATTAAAATTGCTCAATTCTGTTCTCATTTTTTCAAAGCTTAAGCATATATTATATGTTAAAATAATTTAGCTGTGTTCTTAAAATTTATGATTGCCTATCCAATATGTTTAAATTTAGTGATTGGAAATGTTTTAACAGATTTCTGCAAATGATTTATGTCTCAAGCTCTTGAATTCTGTATGATCCGGCTACTTAATGACATTGTAGCCAGTCCTGTAACTCAGGAAGGGAAACCATCAGGTTTCCATTCACTCGATATGCCTGTTTATAACTAGCTGAGTCAACAAGATGCTAAACTTTTCTTCATGGTGTTTGGATATTAAGGTCATCATGTCCTCCCATAAGAGATTTGGAAATCGCTTCTGCAAGTGTTTACTGCTAATTCCAGTATGTTAAACCCTGTAAGCTAATAGCTTCTAAAATGCACTGTGATATTTGAAATCTTCCTTTTGACATTACTCAAAGGAAGCAAAACACCATACTTAACTGGCTTGAGTAAAAACATAGATTCGATTGAAAAGTAGTCATTCGCTCTCAGAAAAGACATGTTTTTTTCAGGTTTATGGGCCCTCTGAAAGTATGATGGGAATATACAGTTGGTCAAAACACTTTGTTAGCTCTCCTGCTGTACATGTGTGAGAGAAAGGAGAGTGGGAGAGAGGGAAGAAAGGAGGGAGAGTGAAAACAAAGGTATTCCCTCTGTAGAAGTGGCCTTAAATGGACAGATTGCTTTCAAACTGATTCTAGGGAAGGAAGGGGGCTTGGGGTTATCTCTTAATAGAGTGCAGATCTAAGGGCCTACCTTTCAATCTTATTCACACATGAAGTTAGCAGTAGTTCAAGAAAGTGGTCACTTGACTACTAACAATAGGAACTAACACTCACCGAATGCTTCCTGTGTTCTAGTACTCAGCAAAGTGTTTTTCCTGATCCTTACAATAACCTTTGAGGCACAGACCACTGAATAATATGTCAATCACCATAAGGATTATTAACAGAGAAACAGGATTGTACCTCAGTAAGTAGATATATTAACTTTTGTCCTATCTTCAGTATGTAGAGTTAAACCAGTTATGTTCCTCACTCCCATGTAGTTTTAAGGGTATTCATTTAATATTATCAGCTACCTTTATTCCCTTATTCTTTTCTCATTAATATGTTAGAATTGTCTGACTTTTCTTACGCCAAAATGGGAACTGGGCAATAATATCCTTAGATCTCAATAACAAAAGATCAAAAGTTTGAGATAATAAAAATATTCTACTAGAACCTCAAATTACACATAGTTTCAGTTAGAAACTTCTTAGTAATAAGTTAGACTTATATGAGTTACTTTATACTTACTTATCTATTGCAAATTAGTCTAAATAGATATACAATAAGAAATAAATATGAATCATTCCATAACTCCTCTTCAGTCAGTTTATAAATGGCACTGCACAGAGATGTCATAACAGCTAGAAGAAATTTAGCACAGATACATATAAAACTGGAAATATCCACTTAAAAGTTAAAATGAATCCAATGCAAGTTAACTCTCTGAAAAGGAGAAGGACATGTGCTTCCTTTTTTTTTTTTTTTTTTTGCCTTTTTTGGTGTGTGTGCTTTTATGTATGTGTCTGTGTTCTGTAGAGATATGTATATAAATATGGGGTCACATGTTCCAGTGCATATATAGAGATCAGAGAACAATGCTGGGTCTTGTTCCCTACCTTCCTCGTTTGGGGTGGCATCTCTAATTCACTACTCTAGCTGGCCCATGAACTTCCTGGGCATTCTCTTGCCTCTATGTTTCATTAATTGCACTGGAATTATAAATGCTCATACTATAGTGTCAGTCTTCACTTGGGTACTAGGGATTTGAACCCATATCTTTTTGATTGTGTAGCAAGTACTTTTTCCAGAGCCATTTCCCCAGCTCCGTTCCTTACTGCTTATAACAAAATTTTAGTTGTCATGTTGCTATTAAAGTCATTTGCTTACGAATTGTTTTCTAGTAGAAAGGATTTTAGGTAATTAAAGTTGATTGCATTTTCAGTCTATTCTAATTTTCCTACATTATCAGGTAGTATTGCTTTACAACCTCTTATCTCACACTTGCCTAAAATTGTTTCCCTTCATGCATAAGTTAGCCTCAGGTCGTAAAATACAAAAATTTGTTCTATTACTTCCTATCCAAACCTTTCTGACTTTTACATTCTGTGATTATGTTCTCCTCTAATACCACATTTTTCAAGATAAAAGAAATAGATTTTTAATATATTTATTTGTCATACTGGGGAATGAGCCCAGGGTTTTGTATTTTTTAGGCAAGCCCTATGTAGCTGAGCTATATCCCCAACCATTCTTTTTTTTTTTTTTTTTAATTTAAAACAAGGCCTTGTAAAGTTGTTCTATATGGCCTTGAATTTCCTAAGTAACATAGTCAGACTTTGATTTTCCCATCTCCCTATTTTAATCTTCCAAGCACTTGGGATTACAGGGCTACACAAGCCCTAGTTCCCCACAAACTTTTGAAAGTTTTAGAAAAGAGAAATAACATTACACACACACACACACACACACACACACACACACACATAAAATGGATTACCTTTTTGTCTCTTGTAGATAATTTCTAGTAAATATATTGTTGCTCTAATCTACAACTTGTATTTTGATATGCATTTTTATGTTACATAAAACAATTAAGTTCTATGAAAAACTATTATACAATGTTAAGAGTCATTTTTTTCTTTACTTTTTCCTTCTTTCTTTCTTGCTTTTTGAGAGTAAGAATGTAAGAAAATATTAAACAGATTTCTTACTTGGGTTAAATTACAAAGTGAGGAAACCAGTAGTTCTACAGTTTCTTGCACCTGCATAACTGAAACGTGTGAACAAGCTGAAAGCCATGTAAATTAATTTTAATAATGGTGAACCAAAGCAAAAGTGATACAACTTGAAAGTCACCAGGAATGAAATGTATTATCATAGATCAATAGCTTTGTAATAAAGTATTAAATGAATGCCAAAAGTTAGGCTTTTAGCATTTTTAAATACGTAACTGTTAAACAAGTAATAGTAAGTACACATACATGGTTTTATGTTTGCAAAGCGATTTTTTGCTCTGTTCCAAGGGAGATCTGCATCTGTTGAAGAAAGATCCTGAAGGAATTTTGGTAACTCCTGTGAAATAAAGTCATTACAAAGTTTAAATTTATCAGTGACCAGCAATAAATTCTGTCTTGTAAAAATAAATTCCTTATTCTAAGCTTAAGTTTTTTATTTTTTATATTTTTCATTTTTTAAGCTTTTGGTACTAGGAAAGAACTCAGTTACAGATGCTTACTAAACAAGCATTTTACCACCAAGCTTTACTCCAGTTCCACTCTGTTATTTATAAATATAAAATAACTATCTTTACTAAGGGATCAAGGTCAAATGAAAAGTAATGGGATTATGTAAATGTTGCCCTTAGTATACAGAATAGTTTTGGGGAGCATTAAAGAGAATGATCTTTGGTACATGCACCCCTGACTTCATCAGGTACACACTGACTATTCTTTCATATGTTAGTGCCTCCTTACTAGGAAGACTGGAGTTCAGTGATTTATTTTTTGTTTTTTCTCCTCAGGCAGCATGATTTCATGCCTATTAATTGGTGCAACACTGGTCAATTTGAAAAAATGCCAAAGGTCAACTCCTGTACTCAGTTGGCCTTGTTAAATTGATAGTGGAATGCAAAGGTGTGATTAAGAATGATCGGGCACAGCAAAATGGACCAGGAAGACCTACTGTTGACATTTGGGGGGAAATCATGATCTGTCTACCTTGCTCATTGTAATGCAATGATCTTTAAGGAAGCTGGTACAAAAGATAGATTTATTATTGTATTGATCTGGTGAAATTTATTTCCCATTATAGAAGCATAGGCTGAGCTTTCCAACCTCTGTAAAAATGTAAAGTGTGTAGTTTTCAACTTTTAAACATTATAAATTATTTTTAATACAATAATTATCCATTTCTATTTTTCTCAAGAAGAAATTCTAGATAGTTGTTTGCATGTGAATATGTTAGTGGGGAGGGAAAGTGTGTGCATTCGAATTCTAAGGCTTAGGAAAAAGGTAACCAAATGAGAAGACTAGGAACAGCTTCCTTATGTCAAGGCTTCCAGAGTACATAAAGACAAGGGAAAGAAAACTGTGTTAGAAATTGACTAGAAAATGATACCTTTATTTTAGAACTGTTTTACACACAAAAATTTCCATTTTCAGATTTAAGTCTGGTTGTGGATGAGCAACACTCACTAACCAGGCAGATGTTCTGAATATCATGATTATATTAAATAACCTTATGACCAATTAAGCTATCATTCCTGTCAGTCTCTCCTACTGTTTGGTGTATTTTCAGGGGGATGAGTTACATTGCTCGATTTCTTTACACTTTTATATTCATCCTCTCTCTCTGGAATCATTTCCCCTTTATCTTCTCATTGGACTTCCATTCATGCAGGACTTCAGCTCAACGGTGAGCATTTTTAGGAAGCATCTTCAGATTTTCAGCAAGAACCGTCCCTTCTGCAGACACATTCCATCATGATACAGTATACCTGTAGTGTTAAAATATGAGTCTGGGGTTCTTGCCCTAATTTGAACTTCTTTTTGGTGAGGATAATCATCAAGTAGCAAATATTTGTGCCAGAGCTGTTCTCAGTATTGGGCACAATCAATCATTTTGGTATTCACAACTCTATGAGATAGAAATTATCATTTTACAGACACAGATGTTGAGGTTCAGAGAGTTTAGAGCATTTGACCTAGGCCATTCAGCTTGTAAGTGCTAAATTTTGAAATATTAATATGCCAAATAAAATGCTTAATATAGGTCAGAATTTGCTACAACACAGTAATTTTTACTTAAAATGCTTAATAATGCATTGAGATAAGAACAATTTTAAAAATATTTTGTGATCTCCTAAATAGTTAAATTAGCAGCTTGGTCAGTTCATAGAAATGCATTTGCTAGTGAAACTTTCTCTTCCGTCATGCATAATGGGATTGTATTCGCTCAGATTCTAGTGAAATTTAACTTTTGCTCCTGAAAATTTGAGAGTTCTCACTGCATAAATTTGAAGGAAAATTTTATGGTTCCCTTGATTTTCTTAAGTCCAGACCAATATTACTTAAGAAGCATAACCAAAAAGCTGCAGAAAATACCATTAACCTCACATATTTGGTATTTTCAATAATGCAGCATTATTGAAGCCAATTACTTCTTTGTTTCATAAGTTCACATGCTAAGAATTTTATGAAGAAAAACAGAAATAAAACTTTTGGTTACATTTGGAAATCTATTTTACTTTCACAATATAAAATAATCATTGAATTTAGGAAAGGTACATTTGAGTCTCAATAAATCCCAAGTTTGTTTATAAATAATGCAAATCTTACAGATAAATAAAATGTTATATGTATTGGGGTATATATAAAGACACAGTTTTTTTTTTATTAGTTATGGGCATGGTGTATAAACAGCAGAGGTTGGTACCATCCTTACCTTTATCCCTGTGCCCTCTCCAAAGGACCCTCCTTGTAGGGGATACAGAAGTAGTATTAGTTTTACAGTTTCTGGAAACATCCACTTCTGCTCCTTTATTCTTCTGTACCACTAACATACACTAAGCAATGGTCAGCATGCCCATCATGATAGCCTGTTCAATGCATTTATGATCCATGCAGTGTCTAAGTCTAAAATAGTTACTTAAGCATAAATTTGTATTTGTAGTATAATCTAGTCTAAGGAAACATAAAGCTAATGAATCCAGCACCCCATATTTGCATGTATATCTGGATGAAAGAGCAGAGGAGTTGGTTCTGGCTGCCATTGCAAGAAGGTTTGAAGAGGAGCACCTTCCCTTTTGCGGTAGGTGAGTAACATGACCATGTTGCACTAAAGGCCACCCGGTGTAGCATTACTACCCAAACAATCAACCTGGTAATTGGGTATTGATTATCAAGGCCAGAGTCCTTCGTGGCCTTGCATGCTTAAAATGGACATGAAATGTGACACATGAATCTACTGGAGGTCTTGCAATGTTGTGACAACTGCTGGTAACATACCGAAAATTCCTCTTGAAACTTTAGGTTGTTGTTTGTGCAAAGCTCTTCAACATGTTGCAGGAAAGATTTCTTGCTTATTGGCCTCCAAGAAAAGAAAAGAATAACAAGTAATTATGTTAGATATTTTTTGCTTAGTCCAGGCACAGAATGTACTAACATTTAAAAATGGTGGATATTGCAAAATAGTCCAGAAGCACAGCACTGTAGTAATGTTTACAAAGATAACTTTTCCTCTTTAAATTTACTTTCTTTGTATTCCTTGTACAAAATTCTTCTTTATATTTTTTTAAAAAATTAGCTACTTTAAATGAAGGACTTTATATTTTAGTGAAGAAACATTTTCAAGTAAATGTAGGGGCATAAAGTTGTCATTGAATTCTAAAGCACATAATACCTCTTTGTCATACAGAAAACATTTTCTGCATTACAGGGTTTTAGAAGATATAAAATATTGCAGTGACCTCATTCTCATAATGATATGGTCTTAAAGCCCTAAGGAGTTTAAATATCCCCGTATTACTTCCCAAGCTAAAATACAGACATGCAGGCTTCACCCCAGAGAGAGAGAAAGCATTTCTCCAGTTACCATGCAATTAGTCATGCTTTTATGATTTATATCTAGCCCAGAGTTTTTTTCCAACAAACATACAAAAAAGGGAACCATATATAAAGATTCATTGAGTCACTGAATTTAAAGTTGACATTCACAACGAAAAAAAAAAATGTTCACAAACTTACCTGATGGATTTTCTATAACTAAGTAACCTGCAACAGAGATTGCACAAAATGCATTGTGAGTTGGAGGGAACAGCTTGTGCTGAACGACTGCTAGATTAAAATCAAGAAATCACAAGAATCAGTAGTTTGTCAATACATATGACTTTAACATGTAATCATTACTTTATATTCCATTTTACTTTTTTTGAAATTATATTAGTGTAAAATATGAACAAATAAAATTTTAATTTCTCATTTTCAATTATAAAGGTAGTATTATTGTGTTGGCAAGCATTTGTGACACTGCATTAAAGCAAGTCACTTTCTGATATATCCCATACATTAAAAGAATTAATGTGAATTTTAAGAAATGTTTTCTTTATCTAGAGAATGCCGAACCTGGAAAACTGAATCCATACAAAATGAAATCATTTTGCTCATGTCTTGTTTCATGCGTGAGTTTGTATTAATATACAGCCATAACAAATTGGAATCATTTCAGTTACTTCACACATATTTTTGTGACAGATCATTGACAAAATTATTTATACTTTTAAAAATGAAAGATTTTCACAGCTAAAAATATTATGCAACACACACACATACACTTAGAGATAAGGACCCTGTTAATAAAATGTCATGCACAAAAAAGCACGGCAAATAGCACACAGTATGAAACAATGTGAAGAATGCGGGACTTTGCCCAAGATTTGCATTTGAAATGTATTACAAAGGATTTGACTGTGTCCTTTAGTGAAAACTATATTAAAAGATGGGTTTTCTGAGCTCATAGATGCATGAAACAGAATGATTGGATTGAAAAATAAGACATAACGAATAGTGTGAAAGTGCTCACTGAAGGTATGTCCGATAAAGAAAACATGAGTCTAAAAACATACTTTATAACAAAATAGGAATTCATGAAAAATATACAGATGAAAGAGCAGGTATTACCAAGCCGAATGATGGAATTCTCAGTCAATGATGGATTTGTCAATCAGAAGATGTCTTCCAGCTTCTCAATATTAAACCTGGCAGAGCATCCCGTTATCTCTTATGGTAAAAGATGGCAAAGCATCCTGTTATCTCATGTGACACAAACTGGCAGTGTAATCCATGATCTCATATGGAAATAACAAAGTACAATAGCAAAGCAGTTTGGTTGATAAACTGAAGAGCTTCCCACAAAACCTTAGAATGATTTTAAGAGAACAAGAGAG
This sequence comes from Jaculus jaculus, assembly GCF_020740685.1. Lineage (NCBI taxonomy): Eukaryota > Metazoa > Chordata > Mammalia > Rodentia > Dipodidae > Jaculus > Jaculus jaculus. The sequence goes on along the minus strand of NC_059107.1, from coordinate 124,078,503 downwards.
AATTTCTGACTCTAGTTGAATGGATACAAAGATGGCTGAATGAGCCACTTAATTAAAGAATTCTTTATTTGAAGAAGATAACATAGAGTGTCTAAAAATTTGAGGTGTTGGATATATCAGACTAAGCAAAAGACATTGGTTTAACATAATTCCTTGTTATACTTTTCTTTACTTAGAAGCTAATAAGTAAATGCAATGGAAACGGAATCAACAATCAGCCCCTACTGAAAATAATTACTCTCTAGCAAAAGATCAGCATGAAATTTAAGTAATGATGAGCTAGATCCACATTGCCTAAACCCTTCTAGATAATGCAGGTGTTTCTGTGTTGACTTTTCATCAAAAAGAAGAATGGATAGAGTGTTAGGCAAATCCAGATTATCTGCATTTAAGTTATAAATGACTCTGAGACCCTTGAATGAGCAAGATCTCTTTCTCTGCTATTGCATGTAAACAAAAATTCTTGGGCTGGAGAGATGGCTTAGTGGTTAAGTGCTTGCCTGTGAAGCCTAAGGACCCTAGTTCGAGGCTCAGTTCCCCAGGACCCACGTTAGCCAGATGCACAAGGGGGCACACAAGTCTGGAGTTGGTTTGCAGTGGCTGGAGGCCCTGGCGTGCCCATTCTCTCTCTCTCTCCCTCTCTCTCTCTCTCTCTCTCTCTCTCTCTCTCTCTCTCTCTCTCTCTCTCTCTTTCTCTCTCTCTTTGTCTGCCTCTTTCTCTCTATGCCTATCACTCTCAAATAAGCAAAACAAAATAAATAAATAAATAAAAATTCTTGATCAATTCAGAGATAACTTTTAAAACAGGGCATATTATTGTAATAAAATGCAAACAGTAGTATATTTGATTTAGTGACAGGCCCATCATCTACCTCTTAAAGGGCAGACTATTTTGCTACAGATTCTCCTGTTTTTCTGAAACCCAGGATTTTTAAGGTTGCACTATAAAAATATTTTTACCCAGGTAATTAAAATCTAAAGTAGAAGCTACTTGCTGAGAAGTCCTCAATAACTTAATAATGAAATCAATATATGTTAGTCAACTCTCCAAGAAATATTGAGCATGAGTATTTTCATCATTGTATAACTGAGCATTAACTAGCTAAAACATTACTCAGATCCTCACTCTTCTTTCAATAATCATCACTACTCATTTAGAAATTATAAAATTTTATTTTCTAAACCCATCTCCTCTCAGTAAAAAAAAAAAACCTGTAGGAATATGATTTAATTTTACTGTTCTTATTGTATTTTGCATCCAATAGCTTTCTCTAAAAATAATTTTGAATCATAAGTGGTAACTGTTGAAATTAGGTAGATATTTGAGATCCTTGTTTCATTATAAAATATGGTAGTTTTTAACAGAATTGTATGTATTTTTTTATTTGCAAGCAGAGAGAGACAGAGATAAGTGGGACAGAGAGAGAGAGAGAGAGAGAGAGAGAGAGAAAGAGAGAGAGAGAGAGAGAGAGAGAGAAAGAGAGAGTATAGAATAGGCACACCAGAGCCTCTAGCCACTGCAAAGAACTCTAGATGCATGCATCACTTTCTGTATCTCACTTTACATTGGTATTGGGGAACTGAAGCCCCATTGTTAGGCTTTGCAGGCAAGTGACTTAACCACTGAACAATCTCGCTAGCCCTATAAAATATGGTAGTATTACTGGCTTCATATCTATATTCCATTAAATATCAGCTCTCTTACCTTGAATAAATCAGTTTTTCTGTATTATAGTTTCTTTAACTTGGAAAATACATATAACTAAAGCTAATGTATATAAAATGCTGAGGTACGTCCTGGGCTACTCTATAACTGACCCTCATATATAAGGGATTTTGGTGGTATTTTTTAAGTGTAAAAAGGATATTTTTATTGAAGTGTTACAGAAAAGTTATATACAATTAGAAATGATTAACTTTTTACATTTAAAACTGCTAAAAATTCTGTCAATCACACAATAATAAAATCCAATGAAATGCAAAAACACATACTTCCACTTGCTCTCATTTACAAAGCCCCTTTCAAAATGCCACCTAGTGATTATTAATGCTGGGCTATAGGCACATGAAAACTCATTTTAAAATATTTATTTATATATTTAAGAAAGAGATAGAGAGACAGAGACAGAGAGAATGGGCATGCCAGGGCTTCCAGACACTGCCACTTGGGCATCTGGCCTGTGTGGGTCCTCGGGAATTGAACCTGAATCCCTTGGCTTTGCAAGCAAGTGTCTTCACTGCTAAGCCATCCTTCCAGCACTTCTATGTTTTCTTTTTAATTCAAGCCCAATAGACTGGGCACTTTTTTTTCTTTTTTTTAATGTGAGAGGCCAAGAGTGCGACAGAGAATTGGTGTGCCAGGGACTCCAGCCGTTGTAATAGAACTCCAGATGCATGCACTATCTGTGCACAAGTGCAACTTTGTGGGATTGTGTCACCAGAGGTTTTGTTTTGTGTTTTTAAGAAAATTATGTTAATTTTACTAAAAATTAGGTAGACTATGGTAAATTGTACAGCAAGAGTCTCTATTGTTAGTCAGACATGGTGGCACACGCCTTTAATCCCAGCACCTGGGAGGCAGAGGTAGGCGAATCACTGTGAGTTCAAGGCCACCCTGAGATTTCATAGGTAATTCCAGGACAGCCTGAGATAGACTGAAACCCTACCTCAAAAAAAAAAGTCTCTATTATGTTCTTCCACTGTCCAGTGTCCCCACACACATTCTTGGTCTCCTCTAATCTAAAACCACTCCAAGTCTTTCCCCTAGATCAACACTCAACACTCAAGAGTGCAAGCATTCTTATTCACATGTATTCACAGCTTGAGCAGGGGTCACCTTCCGCTTATATCATGTCCCTCTGAAACATATTCATAGTAATGAAGATGCAGGAAATTTGTGGGAGATTTCAGATATACAGAAAGAAAAACATGTGTCTTATTCTTGTGGGGTGATATTGGAATTTAATGGATTTTCCCACAAACTATTAATGAATTTCAGGAGGGCCAAAGCTTTAAATAAATATGATCATTAAATTTACTAATGGCCAAGTTCAAGTCTATACAAAAAAAAATATTATGTCTCCTAATAGTAAGAGATTGTAATGGATACACACTTTGTTAGAAAGTAAGATATATGAATAGTGAAATTAATTTTAGCTTCTCAAGTGATTAAAAAAAGACACAAGCACCAACTTGATATGGTGGGACATGTCTGTAGAAACTGCACTCAAAAAGTCGACAAAAAAGGGGATAACAAGTTTGAGGCCAGGCTTAGCTACATAATGAGACCCCATATCTCCTCCCCTAATTTGGCTTTATTTTCTGTGATACCATTCACTTGATCTGAACAGAATAACTGTGTCTTCTGTTCTTCACCTGTATGTTTATGCATCATAAGAAACTAGATTTATTTTCATGTAATTTTAAAGCCTGTTTATTCCACAATTTTGTGTGGGTTGAGATCTTGAAATCTGTATCTTGAAAATACAAATTGAAAAGATACTATGTTATAAGTTGCTTTAAACCAACACAAGATTTCTCCTTATCGTGCATCTCATTCACTCTATTGCTTGGATTTTAGCTTCATGTCATATGAGCATATTTATCTCTTGGGTGTTGGTTGCATGGTAAATGTTTGTCTTCTGCAATATGCTAAAAATTTTAAGTAGGAGAAAATATTAATTTGGAAAAAGTGTGGTTAGAAAAGAAAGTGTAACATAGGATAAGAAAAATGCACTGACCTATCACTGGTGAAGTAATTAAATCTCTTGTAGGAAAGATTAACCAGATAGGCATTAAATAATCAATTTTATTTCATCAAGAGAGCTGTTTTCAAATTAAATGATCTTAGGAGACACTCACATTCAAACAGAACATTTCCTTTTACTAACATCTGAAAAACTTTTAGATGGAGACAGTACTCTTACTTCTGATACTGAAGGTTATGTCAACTATATTCAGTCTATTCACATATAAATCAATCTGGGAACTGGTCAGATTTCAAGATAAGTGACTACTATCCAATATAAAGGGCTAAATACTTTTTATTACATAAATCTTAGCTGTCTTAAGTCTCATGCCTTTCTGTGGAAAGGGGTATTATATCACATCTGAGCTCATTTCTTTAAAGTCTATCAAAAACTTAAATTCCACTCATATTACTCTTGATGGATCTAGAGAGGAACCATTTATTTATGTTGGCAGTGCTGATTGAAGACCACATTGTCACAGAGACTCAGCTTTCCCTCAAGGTCAACTAGTGAAAATCTATAGGGAATTAAAATATAGTCCTAATAGAGAACAGTACGTGATGTCTGTAAATGAGCAGCTGAAATCAGCATTACTGTGGCACAGGACAAATTGAGACACTGTTCTTATTGAACTAGTTAAGTCAGGTGAAAAATAAAAGAACCTCAACTTTATCACCCAGATATAAAAATAGAGGTTGTTTACACAATGTATATTTGCTAGCTAAATGACAAATCTGTGAAGAATCTTTTTGAAAATGTGCTAATTAATGTTTTGAAGTTTTTCAAATACGGAATGCTCATTTTTAGTTCATGTATTCCATCAGGATATAAATTACTTATAAATTCATGTTTACTATAATGGTGTTCTATCACTAATCCAATGCATCAACTATAAAACTTTTAGAGGTGTCTTTTCTTATTTTTTTTTCTTATTTCTTTTTATCTGTTTTGGGCTTCAAAACAGTGGCATTTCAAATCCTTTTGTTTTTCCTTTTACTAAATTACCAATTTTTATTTTCTGTGGTTCTCAATATAAGTTAAAAATAACTGAAGCGAGGCTGGAGAGATAGTTTAGCAGTTAAGGCATTTGCCTGCAAAGCCTAAGAACCCAGTTTCAATTCCCCAGTACCCACATAAGCCAAGCTAGCACACATGTGTAGAATTTGTTTGCAGTGGCAGGAGGCACACCCAATCTCTCTTCCTCTCTCCCTCTTTATCTCTGTCAAGTAAGTGTAATGTGCAGTATTTCTCATATATATATTCTAAACAATGGTTGGCACAGCTCTTTCTGATATATGATGTTATGAACAAAATAGACTACCCAAATCAATGAGTTATATAATACTATTCTCATATAAATAGAAAACATCTATTACTGTGGGGCATCTGGTATGTTTCCACACCTCATATCTATAAGCACAGATAGGCTTTAAAGGAGCTATAGCAAATTGAAGAACAGCTCTTTGAAGAAAATGTCCCCCTTCTTTCCTTCCCTCCCTCCTTCTCTTTTACCAATGCATTTCTAGGACCTAGATTAGGGCTTGACCCTGAACAGCTGCCCAGTAAGATTTCTTTCAGTTAGGCAAGATGGAAACAGTCTTTTAGATGAGATAGAAATGCAACATTTTTGTGGATATCAACTGGCTGAGATGAGGGTCCCAGTATGGCAGACATATTTTCCTAATTTCAATGCCTCTCCACAGTAACACTTTGGAAACAAATTCTTGACAGATGTAATTTCATTGCCCAAGTATTCTAAATTGAAAGCATGAATGCAATTGAACCATCATAAGAGCAATTGAGCAAAAGCAGTTGTTGGAGAGAACAGCCACACAGCTGTGAGACAAGGTGAACTAGTTTTGTCAGAGTAGATGTATAAAGAAGAGACGGAAGGCATCACACAATCTTCAAGCAGCCTTATAGCCTGTGGTGTCAGCGAAGACTACAGATAAGCAGAGAAGGCTCTGTGTGAGAATTTGGGATGCAGCCCAGTTAATTAGATTTGGAAGATCAAATCTACTTAAGTGACATTATGAATGGATGATAAGAGGCTCAGTGATTAGGCCAGAATATTAAATTCAGCTCTCTCAAGGTGAGGGCTCATTGAGTAGGACACTATTCACTGATTCTGGGAAAAGAGAATTTGGAGAGAAAGAGACAGCGAGGGTTGTAAATATGAATCATTTTTCTTAGGTCCTAATAGCACAAAGATATTTCAAAACAAGGATTCTACTTTATGACGACAAACAAATATATTACCCAGAGTTACTCAACCAGATCACTTGTGAATCTGAGATGCCTGAAGGTCAACTTTTGGTTCTGGCTGGAAATAGATATTTTATGTGTGATGTGACCAATTAAATCTTTAGATTAGTAGCATCTTACACTGACAGTGAATGCCATGAAGCAATTTATCTGAAAATAAAATCTATCTTCCATAAAACTTTTAATTGTGTCCACTGGAACCTGCTAATTAGTTAATCTGAAGGAAAACAGGGTAAGTGATTTGCCCGAAATTTCAAGTGTGTTTAAAGCCATAGTAGCCTACTTTCCCCTGCTTTCATCACACTGAGTGTCTTTCACAGTCAAGTAAAGTTAGGAGTCTTTTATCTATCTAACCTTATAGATAATGGACAGTAAGCTCCTTAATAATTTTGTGATTTTTTTTAAAATCAAATTCATTTTCATTCCCTGCTACTCTACAATAATCCTTTGTGTTAAGATATTTATCTCATAACATTAAATCTGTTGCTGGATATTCTTGCTGATACTGACATTCTGCTATACTGTATTGAGAATGTGTGAAGAAATATTTATTCCAGGACACAAATGGCGTTACTGAGCAGGAGTGGAGTTCCTGAAAACAGACGCTGTTGGTTCTCCATTGAATTCCATGATACAGGCCACATTGTGTATGAACCACAGAGACAAAGAACAATGAACAGGAAAGGTCATTGCTTGTTCCTTAAAGATTAGCATCTAGAGTGGAAGAAATAGCCTTGTGTGATGTGTTCTCCACCCATTACAGGGAAAATTCAGCTCTTGAGTCATGGTATTAACAGAACAAGAAGGTGAAATTCGATTTATGATCAAAATTATCACAGCATAAGAACACAGCACAGTCTCAATGCATGCACATTGTGAGTCAGTGTGCAATGGGATAAAAAGAAAGGTTACCAAACCAAAAACATGCAGTCATAGACAGGACACACAAATCGAAAGCTTTTTTGGGGGGCAGTGGGGCTATGGAAAGAATAGCATATTAAGCAGTAAATGCCCAATGTCAGGTATATAAAAATATATAACACATCACCTGACAAGACTGAAATAATCACAGCTGAAATCTGTATTGTCATATAACTTACTGGATGACAAAAATCTCCTTGCGTCTAAAGAAAAATGAAGAATATCTGGAAGTAAAGATTCATTATTTATTTAGTACACAAATACCACATTACTTTTTTATTTCTTACTACACAAACACGAGCATTGAATATGTTAAACTTCATTCTACTTGGAAGAGATTTTATATTTTGGACTCATATTTTTGCTATGGCTTTTACAAAGATTTTTGATTTAAAGGACAGAACGAAAATTACCACAATCTGTCATTTAAGTGGAAACTATTTTATACAGTTTCTTTTGTTAATTAAAGATAATCCATTCTATTGAAGACAAAATAACAATTACATTACTAAAAGTTTCTATAATTTCTACAAGTTTATTATACTATAACTTTTTTTTTTTTTTTTTGCCTGATGTGAGCCAATAAATAACTCAAAAGAAGTAAACACCTCCTTACAATCACTCCTCAGGAAAAAAAAAAAAAAAAAAAAAAAAAACCTGTGAAGGAAAAATACCATATACCATAGATCCCCATCCTTTCAGAGTTTATTCTTTCATCTCTTTCTCTTCTCTGTTCTGCTTTAGTTAGACACTCATACAAGTCAAGTTGTCAGGGCACCCGCAATCAGACACACTGGGTTTCCTTTCTGTTAACAATATACTCTAGACAGTTGCTTAAACTCTCTAAGCATAGGGGAAATGAGTTCCTAATACAAAGAGGTGCCAGAATTAAGTGAGATCATCCCATGTGACGTTTTAAACCCACAGTCGTTGCTCACAGCATCTGTGACTATACTCACTATATATAAAATCAATCATTACAATAGTAGCTTCCATGTGTGAAAATAGAGTGGGGTAGTTTAATTTTACAAACACAAATGACATCAAAGCCAAATGCGTTTTGATGTGTTTTACAAAGCTCATTAGCATAATTATTTTCATTATCAAATTATATTTATTATTCATTCATTCATTCAGCATTGGAAATTGAACCTACAGGATTGAACCTCATGAGTGTTAGGTAAACCTAAAACTCAGTTACCTACTTGACTCTGTTTTAATTTTTATTTATTTACTTATTTATTTATTTATTTGAGAGTGAAAGACACAGAGATAAAGGCAGAGAGAGAGAGAGAGAGAGAGAGAGAGAATGGATGTGCCAGGGCCTCCACTGCAAACAAACGCCAGACGCGTGCACCCCCTTGTGCATCTGGCTAACATGGATCCTGGGGAATCGAGTCTCGAACCAGCATCCTTGGGTTTCACAGGCAAGCGCTTAACCACTAAGCCATCTCTCCAGCCCGACTCTGTTTTAATTTTTATTTTGAGACAAGGTGTGACTAAAGTGTGCAATCAAATCTTGAACTTATGCTGCATCCTGGCAGGCATTGAGGTAATCCTTTTGTCTCAGCCTCCCAAATAGCTAGGATTACAGGCCTGTTCCACTAGCTAGGCTATATTATTCTTTTAAATATTAAGCTTCCTGGAAAAATAAATTTAAAAAAATATTTAAAATAGGGCTCTAGGAATTGCTTAGTGGTTAAGGCACTTGCCTGCCAAGACAAGGACCCAGGTTCAATTCCCTAGTACCCACATAAGCCAGATGCACAAGGTGGCAAACACAACTGGAGTTTGTTTTTCAGTGGCTGGAGGCCCTAGCACACCCATTTTCTCTCTCTCTCAAATAAGTAAATGAATAAAATATTTTAAAAATATTAAATATTAAGTTTACTGGACACATAATGATACAGTACACTAAAGTTCAACATGCACATGTCTTAAAGATATCAAAAAATTGAAAATCTACAGAAAGTTCTGTTAAATTTGAAATTTTTTCAATCTGCTGTTTGTTTCATTTTGTGGAGTATTGTACTTCTTTTCAGGATTAGAGGACTGGGTCTTGAGACATAAAACAAAGTGCTGTTGTAATCATTTAAATGACACAGGAAAGACCTGTATGTGAAATAGTGTAAAATTTTAGTTAAAAAAAGAGGCCCAGAATAAATTCAATTTCAGCCAAGTGACATTGAGTAGTATTTTTTTTTTCTGATTTAGTCAACATAGTAAATAAAATATCAATAGCAAGTATAGAAAGATGATAATGCAAAAGAAACATTTGATTAAACAATCTTTCATGTGCACATTCTGCTGTGTTATTAGATCTTAGTGTTGCAAATATCCTGGGAAAGAAAATCATGTAACAATTGCATGAGCTGATGAACACCCATGGGGCCACTGGGTTCTGTTGCAGATGTAGGTCTCTGCCTTACATGCCCATGCTACTGACCTTGCCAACAAGTCCTTCTGGATAGCTTCCTCACCTTGGGGTGGGGGTGGAGACAGGGGCAGGAAGTAGCTCTGTTTTGCTGGAGCCACAGAAAAGGTTGTTTAACTTAATAGAAAACACAACCCAGTGGTATTTTTCTTAGTTTGGTGAGTATGGAATAGATGAACTTCAAACACTAAATGTCTTTTCTAAAACCATAGCTTATGTTGCCCAAAATTTATACATATCACAATCATTTGAATCAAGAAGAATGGGAAACATCTTCTATATCCATGCATATTCTTTGGGAATAAAAGAGTACTAAATTTTTATTTGATTTTTGATTTCTGTTGGGAGGAAGCAAAAGCATAATATAGAAACATGTCTTCAAACACTGGAAAACAGAGTTTACATGTGCAAGAATTTCAAGATGGGCTTCAGACCTAAGTGAATAAGTAGATCATATAAACGTTAAAATAATTTCACAAAACCTATAACTTCAACTCAACAACATGATTATGACTGCTTTTTAAAAATTTTTATTTATTTATCTTATTTGAGAGAGAGAGAGAGAGAGAACGAGCATTCCAGGGACCCCAGCCACTGCAAACGTACTCCAGACACATGCGCCCCCTTGTGCATCTGGCTTATGGGGGTCCTAGAGAATCAAGGTCCTTAGCCTTTGCAGACAAACACCTTAACCACTAAGCCATCTCTCCAGCCTGATTATGACTGCTTTTTGTCTAGTAACTCTTTAAAATTAACATTGCAATTGTTGATTCGATACTGTCTTACTGATTTTGTACACAGGAAGACAGACAACACTGAGGATAGCTATAAGCACTCTTTAACATTAAGAGGCAGCTTAGAAGAAAAGGGATGTGACTATGACTCAAGTAGAGAGCACATATATCTTAGCTGAGTGGACTTGAAGGAAATGAGGTACTTTCCTGCAGATAAGAGATATATGTTGTAAATAGGTAAAACATTCAGAGAGAGATAACTTGTACTCTTGATTCTTCAGTCCCAGAATCTACCTTCCATCTTTGACTTTGAAGAGACTTAATCTTCAAACACCTTGAAAGTGGCAAGACTTTTAAAGCAGAGCAGGCCCTGTGCATATGTACTCAATACACTAATTATTTTTAGTTAATATTTTTACTAGTCTTGTCTCAGGCACTAGTCAGGTATATTAATGTGAAAAGGCATACACCTCTGTAATGAAGAGCTAATTCCCAAACCACTTATTATTTTCATCAATTTTTGCATTAAAGCCCACAAAGCATATTGTTATGTGTCATTGATATAAAATATTTGGTTTGTATTCATGAATTCCAGAACCATCACAAATAAATGAATAATTGAAAATTATTTTAAAAATATACTTTTAATTATGTTATTATTAGGGGTAAATCAATAATTTACTACAATTCAAATATGTTCAAAATGTTATTTTACTTCTGTAGTTTTTAGTAAATAATGTTATATGTAAACAACTAAAAGGAGAAGTAGGAAAACACATGTCAATATTTTTAAGGCCATGTGTGGTAATTTGAATAGATGATCTCCAATACATTCAGTGTTTTATGAGTTTGTAGTTCGGATCTGCACCCACCTGGCTGGAGAAGGTGTGGTGGCGGGTTGGAAATTCCACTCTAAAGATATGCAAAGTGCAAACTGTGCCTAGCTGGAGTTCCTGAAGAGTGCTGTGTGGTATGGCTTTTGGCCTCTCTTTCTTTCTTTCTCTCTCTCTTCCTCTACTTGGACCTGTGAAAGTAGGCCAGCTTCTTCTGCCATTATGTAACTTCCCCTGGATCTGTAAGCTTCAATAAATCCCTTCCTCCATAACTGTGCCCAGTCTGGAAGTTCATCTCAGCAAACCTGAAGCTGTTTGTTATACCATCACTGGATCATAAATACCTAATGATAAATAATTTATAGTGACCTTGCCCACATTTCTGTGATCTGAACCACCTTTGTAATTACTATGATATATTTAGTCAAACTACTACATATATATATATATATATATATATATATATATATATATATATATATATATATATATATATAACTGTGTTGAAAGTTACAAGTGGAGCTTGTGATTTGCTGTCAAAACACCAAACAGGAAAACTAACAGAGGTTCCACTGCCTAGAACAGTTCACTTGATAAAGAATACTTATTACCATTATGTGTTTTTTTTCTTCACTTTATTTTGGTGAAGTTCCAAAGATATACTTTCTAAGGACTTTTTTTTATTCACATGTGTGCATGTGTATGAGCAGGTGCATCTGTTTGTGGATGGGTGCTCATGTACATGGCTACATAAGTGCTTGGAGGCCAGAAGGCAACAATGGGTGGCATCCTCAAGAATGTTGCCCATATTTTCTTTTCAGACAGTGCCTTTTATTGGCCTGGAACTCACCATTAAAACTAAACTGGATGCCCAACAAGCCCCATCGATCCTCCTCTTTCCTTATGTTCAGGACTTGGATTACAAGAGTGGGCCATGATTCCCAGCATTATGTGAGTTCTGGGGATGGAATTCAGCTCTTCCTGTTTTCAAAGTTATATTTTTAGAAAACATATTTTGCAACTGAACTAACTTGTTGCACCTACCACACTGGGAAGAGGAGTGTTGTGTGTTTTAATATTCTTTAAGAAAAATGAAAACTTTATAGAATTTTTATATGCCCTCTGAAATTCACATCTTTGTAGTGAATGAATTCCACCAAATTTTTCAAGTAACTCAGTTTAGTTGAAGTTATAGATTTAAAGTTATCTCAAATACTTTCAGGCATTCAAGAGAAAAATTATGGCCCTGCCCTGTGGAGGAGTGCTGGGAATAGGAAAAGGAGTGAAAAAGGAAAGGGGGGGGGTACTAAAATTCACTTGTTCCGTGTGTTGGAGAGAAGAAACTCTTACTACACAGCCTGACCCCGACATTTGGAACCTAAGAGGAACTAGTGATGCTCCAGTATTCTACGATACTGCTTGGCTTTTGGAAGTAATGATGGGTACCTATCTTTTACATCTAGTTTTCTCATGAGGAAAATGATGTCCTAGGTAATACATAATTTTTTTATACATAAGTCTTTACAGCCTCATTTGTGGATGAGAACAGATTGGCTTAGCATATAAGAAAAGATCAATATATATATGTTTGGGTATATTTTCATATCCCACAAGCCAGATGTCCCTGTAATGTAGTAAAAACCCTGAATAAACTTAATTTTACAGCATCTAGGAGACTTATTGCTATAGCACATATTATGTATTTTTGGACATGATTGAAAAGTGCTCACAATTTCAACCTTTTAAGTAAAGAGCAAGTTTAATACAGGAAGACTATAATTGATTAATTTTTCTTCATATTCAAGATATAATGTCTTATCCCAAAAGGTAATAATGACTTTTTAAATTTATAAGGCTGTGCAAGTACTTTCAATAATCAAGTATCTATAAGCATTGCATGGTGCTGGATCTTACAAAAGTATAAACTTAGTACAGCCTAATGATAGCTTTTAGTAAGAATTTGATATACTATCCATTAGGCAAAATTTTAAATTTGCCACTCTTTTTTAAAAGAGCATTTAATTATTTATTGATTACAGAGAGAGAACCAGAGAAAGAGAACAGGTGCACCAGGACATCGTGCCACTGCAGTAACAAATTCCAGGCACACACGACACCCTGTGCACCTGGCTTTGCGTGGGTACTGGAGAACCAAACTTGGCTCCTCAAGCTTTGCAGGCAAACAGCTTAACCACTGAGCTATCTCTCCAGCCCCATTCAATTTTGCCAATATTTTGAATACTGTAAATGCTTTTAAAAGATTTTAAATTTTCCTTCTTTAAAGTCAAATACCTCATCATGTTTTTCAATCAACATGATGGCACAATTCAATATACACATTTATACTTTTCTTTCTAAAGGTAACTTTTAAAAATGTATTTTAATATTCTAAGTAACTTTAAAAACAAAAGTGGCATATACAGTTTAGACTTCCATGTAATTTTACACTGAATTTGGGAGATTATGGAAGAAGTTCTCATAAAATGATGTAAAAAGTATAAAGTTGTAAGAAGCAAAACTAAATTAAATTTGTGATAAATATTTGGGAACAATTCTAGAAAATCTGATTTTAACAATATATCATGAAATTAATTATGAAACAATATATTAAAGAATTAATGTGTCTCAGGAAAAAATCTGCTTGAGCATTATTATCCAAGGCTGAATTTAAAATATTAGGAAATTCAAGTGAGTCTCTGTACAGCAGTGAGAAGTGTGTAGACAACAGAGGTCACGCTTTGAAAGAAGATCCCTGTGACCTGTGTAAATTGGAGCCCCACAAACACTTGCAACAAGCATAGGTCAGGGGAGGGTCATGGCTCTGGGCCCTGTGGACCACTGCTTGAAGGGAGGAGTGTGCTCACCGCGTTAATCTCTCATCCTTCAGTTCCAGGTCTGCCACTGTGATCAGCTGGTCCAGCTTGAATTTGGTGTCAATGATTTCTGCATCTCGAGGAGAGTATGTGCCGCCTTCTTTCTGCTTCTGTCTAATTCTGAAAACAGTGTGGTGAAGCCCAGAGAGGAAAGATGGAAGGGATATGAAGTGATGTTGAGCTGTCTTTGCTTAAATAAAATTATTAGTCAAATAATTTCATTACAGGTATTAGTTCTTAGAATGTCTTAACTTTTATTTTAGATATTCAATTTCTTTTATCTATTCTCATTCCATAGAACCCATTATGCTTTGATTTTTTTTCCCTAACGAATGATTTGGCTTATATTGTAAATGTCATGAGACTTTGTTGATCAAGGCCTTAAGCAACCAGCACATTTAAAATACAGTGCTAGTACGAGAAAAGATGTGACCATCTTTCCTTCCTGTACCTGTACCCCACTGATTTGTCACAAAAATAAATATATTAAAGCAGAAATATCCTAGTTTTAATAATATATTGCTAAAAGTCAATGATTTATTCTTTTACGTGGTGAAGCCGTTTTTGTGTATGTGGCATGTGTGCATGGATAAGCACTGGGCAGCTGTGTGCATGTGTCTATGGAGGACAGCAGTTGGTGTTGGCGATCTTCCTCAGTCTTCATTCACCTTATTTAATGAGACAGGGTTATTCACTGAACCTGGAGAAAACTGAATTGGTTAGACTAGTTAGCCAGCAAGCCCCAGAGGTCTCATCTCTACCTAGTGATGCTGGGATTACAGTTGTGCCACCATGCCTGTTTTTGACATCAGTGTTGGCAGTACAAAGCCAGATCTTCATACTTGCATAGCACCCACGTTACCGAGTGAGCTGTCTCCCCTCAGCCCCAGGAAACATTTCTTTATGGAGCAATGCATACAATAGTTTGTGAATTGTCTCATTTTTTTCATTTTAGGTGTGTGTGTATGATTATATGTGTGTCTTTATGTGTTCCTGTATGTGTACCTGCCATGTACGTGGAAGGCAAAAGGAAACTTTTAGGTGTCAGTCCTCATCTTCCTCCTCACTCGAGGTAGGGTGTTTCACTATCAGCACGGAACAGACGCACACACCACAGACATGCTGATAAAGCTTGAAACAGGCTCCATCGTACAAGGAAGTTAAATCTCTAGAAAGTTTTGTACATATTATAAAAGTTATATCTCATATATAAACTTTAATATTTAAACTGGATGAAACATTTTAAATTAAACTCATTGGATTTATATCATTCAAAATATGCAAAAAGTCTATAACATCATTCTACTTCTATTTTGTTATTTTATTGTGTCTCAACTCCAAACCCACTCTCTCTTATCCTGCCCTGTGATAATAAGGATTGTCCTATATATCATTTTCCCTTTGCCAACTAAGAAGTAGCAGGATGTTGAGTTTTGTTTGCAAGGGCCCTGAAGTGATCCTGCTAGAAAATTAGGGTAGTGATCACTGTCCCCCTGGCTCTCGTCCTGCATTATTAATATTCCCTGTGGGAGTTAATAACCCACCTGGAGAAGTTCCTACAAACTCCAGCCTATTCACACCATTGAGCAAGAATGAGATGTATTTTACAAGCAACTATAGTCTGCCTACCACCCAATAATGATGTTAGCTTCTGCAAGACATCTCCCTACCCGTGGGCATGTCTCTTTGCCAACGACAAATGACACGTTGCCCATTTTTGCCTTCTTATTGTAGTCATTCTATGATATCTTGACGGGGTTTCTTCCACTGCTAAACTCCTTTACTGCCCTCTCTCCACTCATTCTGAAGAGAGTAGTTACTTTGTTGTACTTTGTATGACTGGGCCCAGTATAATTCTCTTTATTCCTGTTAGCAGTGAAAATTTTCTTCCGTCTGGTCTTTGTGTGAGTTTGTATACATGCTTGGGTATAGATGAGTAATCATGTGTATGCATGTGTGTGTGGAGGCCACAGGATAACCTCAGGTGTTGTTTCTCAGGCACTTCCTACCCTTTTTGAGACAGGGTAGTGACCCATCCTGAAATATTTCACTTAGGCTAGACTGACTGGCCAGTGAGTCCCTGGGGTCCATCTGTCCCTGCCATCCCGGCACTAAGATTACTAGCAGGTACTACCACACTCAGATTTATATTATTGCTTTTATGTAGGTTCTTAGAATCAAACTCAGGTTCTCATGCTCACCAGGCAAACACTTTGCCAAGAGAGCAATCTCTACAACCCTTTTCTATCAAGTTTTTATATTAAATAGTGCTTCGTATTCAAATAACAAATTTTCCTTTTGAAGGCTAGAGTAAGTCAATGTGTAACATATACTTCAAAACACCATGTTGAACATATAAGTATATGTTGTCAATTTTAAAATAATGTAAAAGTGATTATTTCCTATTCATGTAACTGCTGTGGCTCTGGCTTCTGATTGGGCTGTGACTGATACAATGCTCATAGTATTTTGTGGGATATTTGAGCACAAATAATTCTTACCTTGCAAATGCAAAAATAGCTGTTCCAAGAAGAATTATTGAAAGGATGCACAAAGTGACTGAAAGAATGATCTCCACAGTTCGTTCTGAAAGCCCTTCACCTGGAAAAGAGAGCAACATGGCCACTAAACATAAAATTCTATCTGATGCCTCAAACCACATATCTTCTTGCCACACTGCCTAAGCAGACTAACAAAAGGAGTAAATGTTCTTCATCTCCCCTCCTCTTCCTCGTAGTTCTAGACATTTTAATGTCAGGAGGCTCAGTCCTTCACCTTTTTCATTTCTGCATCTAAATACACTCCCTGCATAAGCTCATCCAGCCTTATGGTTTTAATATCCATCTGTGTGATGATAATTACTTAATTTTTAATGATAAAACTCCAAACTTGTGACTTAATTACATGGTAGAAGTCTCTATTTTGAATTATAATTAAAATTTCAAAATCAGCATGTCCAAAATTAACTTCTCAGCAATGAGGGTTCTGTCAGAGGGGGAAGGACAGGGAGGAAGCTAATGGTGGTACCAACATGGCTGTTTACACACTGAGTATGTACATAACTAATAAATGGGGGGAAAAAAAAAGAATCAAAGCTAAAGTGTAGCTGGGCATGGTGGTGTATGCCTTTAATCCCAGTACTCAGGTGGCCGAGGTAGGAGCATCATCATGAGTTAGTGGCCACCCTGAGACTACATAGTGAATTACAGGTCAGCCTGGGCTACAGCAAGGCCCTACCTAGAAAAACAACAACAACAACAAAAAAAGATAAATCTAAACTCTTTGTATCCTGCTGAAGGAAGCAATTTTACTATTACAAAACATTAAAGGAGGATTTCAAAATTTGAATGCTACTAAGATATCAAGAATTTATTATTGATTTTGTTTATTATAACCTTATTAAAGAGACATAACAAACATTTACAGATGGAATATCATTCTACCAATTGACATAGAAATACCAGAAGGAAATGTATTAGTATAAACATAAACCAGATGATGAAATGTACTATTTAAAAAATCTCACTGATAGATATTGGGAGTTCATTCTTTCTACATGTACTGAGGCTTCATTCTCTTACCTCTCTTTCTAGCACCCGGATCCAGGCTACCATCTTGTGTTGCATGCACCCCTTTCTCTTTTATCCTAGCTTTTATCCCACCTATTTTCAACAATGCAGCAATAGTAACCCTTTAAAATATTCCCTCTCTTCTGGATATCCTCTTTTCAGTTCTTAGAGGAAGGCCAGTTTTGCAGTGACCTGTGTTCTTTAACCTGGTCCCTTACTAGTTGTCTGGTGCCCAAGGAACTTGACTTCCTCGTACAACAACCAGCTTTGCTCACTCCTTTGCAGCCAGATTAGCTGATCTACCAAGGAGTGACACCATTTTTGGGGGGATGGCATAGACTGTGGTACAGGTCTCTTCCTGTCTGTAGACAAAATACCCTATGCATTCACCCATTTGGCCATATCATTTCCTATAAGAACTTGCTTAACCACAGCTCAGGGACCTGTTGTGGACTGAATATATGTCCCAACCTCCTCAGTTCATATTTGAAAGTCCTAATACACAGTTGCTGCATTTGAAGTAAGGAAAAAATTAAGGATGAATGAGGTTATAAAGGTGAGGCTTTGATCAATTAATGTATGTATAGAGATACAAGGGAAGTTGACTCTCTTTCATTCTCCCTTCTTTCCACTTTTGTCCTCTTTCACACCTCTCCATCTTTTCCTCCTTCCATTTCTTATCCTCTCTCTTTCCCTCTTTCCTCTCTCCTTCTGTGAATGTGCCAAGGAAAATCTCTGAGAAGACATAGCAAGAAGGCAAAATCTAGCTGTAAGTTGGGAAAAAAGTTCTCATCATAGCTACATGGGCTGGAACCTTGATCACAGAGTATAACTCTGAATAAAATATACTTCTGATGTTCAAAATGCCCAGTGTAAGGTAAAACAAAGGTACAACTTTCTGAACTTTTGGCCTCCTCCTTCCGTAGTTTCTGCACTCAGGCCTACTTTAAAAATTTTGTTGTTTTGCAGCTTTTGCCTTCTTTCAAATTATATTAAATCTATGCATTTATTGTTATTATTTTATTGTCTGTCCTTGCTTCTAGAATGTAAGATCCTTGGAGTAGAGGTATTTAATCAAGCCTATCTCGAGTTCTGAGACTAGTGTTGGGCTTAGAGCAAAGATAATTACATGTTTACTAATTGACACATATAGTCATTATAAATAGTAAAATTTTCAGATTGAGAATCACACAGAGAACAAAATAGGAATGTTAAAAAATGCTAACTACTTACATTGGGCAAAACTATTAAGCATAATCACTAGCAATTTCAAATTATATGATTTATACCTTTAACCATTTTTCAATTCAGTGATAAAATAAACTGTCTATAAAATTGCAGACATTGATATTTGTCTTTTTTCTCTGGTTTGGGACTTATGGAATGCTCCCAGTATAAAAGAGATCCTGTGGCTGCTCTGTGTGGTAGATTTGAGTTAACAATAAATTTTAAGTAGACATCAGAGCCTCGTGGTTCCCAAGGACTTCTAGTTTAAATTAAAAGAAATTACTGAAACAAGTATCTCAAATTATTTTAGGTACAATGTTTTTTTAATATACTAAAACATAGCTGGCTTGTTTTAGGATATTTTATATGCTCACTATAATTGGATATGTTTGGCAAAATAAGTATGAAGACAAATAAATAGTCATCTTTATCAGGTGATATTGAATCATTAAGCCTTTAAACTGAGTGGGAAAAATGTTTTCATAGACCACAAAAAGAAATTTCAGATTAGGTTACAATTTCAAAGCACTGGCCCAAGAGAGGAAATGACATGCAATATATTAATAAACAATATGTAATCCTCTGGGCACATGTATTAGCAAAGTGTCACCAGGAAAGGACAAAATGTACCCTGATTGTCAGGCATGGTATGATTCACTGCTGTGCTTCGACCACAGAACATTACTGGTATGGAATGAGACAGGTCACTTCTTCAAATCCTGTCTAGGTAATGGAATTATTTTACTTGATTCTCAGAATATGCACAAGACTTGTCCTCACTAGAATTAATATGAATTAATATCTGATGACAGACCAAATTAAATTGTTTTGTTTGCATGGCATATTATACTACTAAAATTTTGCAAATTATAATCATAAAGCAACAATTTTCAAGAGCACTATCTTCTGACTGAAATTGTTATTTAAATCCAGCTTTGCACTTATATTCAACTTTTTAAAATATCTGAAGGAAAACCTTGAATTCAATTAAAGATTTGAAACTCATAGTACATTTGCTCATATAAATAAATATATATTTAATAATATATATATAAATATAAATAAACACACAAATAAATAGAAATTATTTTTCATTATTTTGTAAATATTCTTAGAATCAAATTATGTTTTTTTCCTTTAAATCCAGTGCTGTTCATCTGAGATATTTAAATATTACATGATGAATTTATTAAAAGTTACTCAATTTCATTATTTAAGATATAGATAAGAATTCACAATATGGATGTGAGTTGATACACATTATATAGCTTGGTGCATTCCTCTAAATTTCCTACATATACCACAGCATCATTCTGTACCTCAAAATACATACAACTACAATGTTCAGTATTTATTTAAAATAAATGCATATTAAAATATTCTACGGGGGCAAAATTTCTCTATTCAAATCAACATTGTAAGAATAGCTAAACTATCAATTATTCATTGCTAAAAATAAAATGATATTGTGATGCATTTTTCAAAAAAGTACATGTCTATTTGTGAATATTAACCTCAAAAGGTCAGCACATAAAGTTAGGGAAAGAAAATACTTAGAAATCATTTTCAATGCTGAGAATAAAAGTGTTACAGCGAGGTTGGGGACCTTCCAGGAGTAGACATGGCTCCAAATAGAATGAACTATTGGAAATATTGATAGGCATGCATGTTACAGCATTATAGTAAATAAAATATTTTTATATAAAACTACTTAAAAGTTTGGAACTCATACAATGATGTCAAGTATTGTAGTTAATGAAGTTTTCACATCCATGCATTCATTCACTCATGTAAACTAATCTCCCAGTTATCTAATGAGGACAGCATCAGATTTTCATTGTAGAAATAGGATTTCAGAAGTTAAATAATTTGTTAAGTAAGTAACTAACCCAAAGTCCCAGAAATTCAACCTATACTAAAACTGCATGAAGTATGCCTGTCTGACAGCAGAGCTTGTGAGGTTCCTTACCACATTCTCATTGCTTTGATAACCAGATCTCCCTTTGCTCGTCTGCTGCCATGGGAGAGAGGTGATCCTTGTGTAAAAAATGGCAACAGCAACTCCCCATCTCTGAGGCTAAGGATATCGGAGCATTTCATTGTTGGCACAGTAATTAAATGAGAAGTGTTATGACAAAAGAAAGCAATCACAGAGTGCCTTTGCCATGGGGTCTTAAGTTTCATCTCACTCTGCTTTAATGAGAGCCATGCAAGGTGCAGAAAGGGAGGTCTGGTTTTCAAATCACAAAAATCCTCTGTAATTAAGCCTTGTACTCAAGGCATTGTCTACAATCTATTTCCATAAGCTCATGTGCCTTAGGAAGGGTTGGGGGGGGGCAGAAAGCTAGAGGGAGTAGTTGTGAATTATGTTGGTAAGAATCCTAGTTCTCAATCTTAAGGGCACAGAAAATCAAATGTGATAAAAGTATATTTTAGACTAAAATGACTGCATACGTCATTTTCTAGTTATTCCTGCAGGTAGGAAAGATTTCTCTCACTAACAACTTCTTCAGCACCCCCTCTCATGCTTTGGTGAATCCTATTTGCTAAATTTAAACCTGTTGTAATTTATCAGGCTATCGTAATTCTTGAATTCCACATCTCTGAGGTTTTCAACTCCCATCAACATGATCTGATTAAACAAAGCCTTGTCAAGCCTATTATTTTCTGAAAGTTTTTATTGCTACTTCAGATTGTTAGTTGTGGCCTATGGTGTGCAAATACCAGTAGATGAAAGCTTAGCCACTATGAACCTGAAAGGGACATAGGCTTTCTTTGAGGTCTAGAATTACAGGCATACATAAGTCTTCAGCAAGCTCCCGGGAAGACTGCAGCCCAGTAGCATGCTGTAAGTGCTAACATATATACTAGCATATGACATGACTGACAAAGGAAAGGACACCATCTTCCTTTGTCACCCCTGAAAACATTAGAAGAGTTGTTATAATTTATTTCATTCTCTGTTTGCCCCATCCTCATGCACATGAAGCCCTTCTTTCTGTGGATCTCTGCCCATTGGACAAATCAGCATTATTGCCTTTTACTCCATCTTCTTTGCAGGGTTCTCTTCCCTTTGATTAATAAGCTTCTCCCTATTTGCCATTATTTTAGTAGTCATTTAAACATTACAAGACAAAATCCAAGTACATAATTATTGCCTATCAGGTGGGAGTGCATGGACACCACTTAATAAGTCTATGTCCAAATAACCTATGAAACTTTGAGGACTTTGATAATATACATGGGGTCCATTTTTGCCACCATCTCTTACTAGCCCCTGGATTGGTGCTTGCTGTGCCCAGCTATATTTTACTTTTCCCTTTCCTGCCTTCACTAGATCGCATCCTTTATTCTTTATCATAACCCTCTCTCTTTACAGGCCAAACAGGCTTCAGTGTCTGGAATATTGGGTGGTAGTCGTCAGGATTACAAGGACAGAATCAGATAACCAACTGTGTATTTCTAAAGAGCACAATACCCAAGGCAACAAAGCTAGCTTCTTTCAGCAGTGCTCCATAAAGTGTTATCTCCCCAAGACACTCCAATTGTTCATCCTGCCTCTGTTTTGTCTTCTATACCAGGATCACTATTTACATGTGGTAATGATTTCTGAATTCTGCAACCTATTGGCAATCAGGTGGGTAAGTACACACTTGTTTAGTTTGCCATGGTGGTATGAGGATGTAATAAACTCTTCTATCACATGAAAAAATATCCCACACAACTTCACACTGCAAGGCAAATCTGCTAGCTGCAAACTAGTTTAGTTATTGGGTAAAATTAATTAAGCTGATGATTTCATGGAATTAAACACTTTAACAAAACTTATTATTCATGTTATTAACAGGATATATTACATATCTATATATCTATATCTATATCTATCTATCTATCTATCTATCTATATATATATACATACACACACATATATATATATATATATTTGTACATATATATATATATTTAAACCATATGCCCTTTATTTCTTCCTGATGCTTTCTTTTGCAAGGAAGCTACAAAGGCTGGATGTTTGTCCAATTGATTCTTCCACAATTTAGTGGTAATCGGTGACTGAAGAAGGTGGAACCTGCACCTTTCTGTAGTCCCAATCCTCACTGACATCCATTGCCACTCATGACACAGCAATGACTGCTAGGATTGGAGCCTTCAAAGAGCACACATGGGGAGTTGGGCTTAGTATAAAAATTGAAGAAGTTGTGAATGCTTTGGTGATCTTCCGAGTGCAGTTATAGGGGAAAAAATCTCATTTATATAAAAATGCTTCTAGGTAGGTGTGATGGTGCACACTTTTAATCCCAGCACTCGGGAGGCAGAGGTAGGAGGACTGCCGTGAGTTCGAGGCCACTCTGAGAGTACATAGTTAATTCTAGGTCAACCTGGACCAGAGTGAGACCCTACATAAAAAAAAAAAAAACCAACAAAAAAACCCCTTCTAAATACAAATTATCACAAAGAAAATATCAAAATATCTTTACATGTAATTTTTAAATATTCTAACACCATTCAAAGATATTCTCATCAGTTTTCTCAAACAATGAAAGTGAAATTTATAGAAATCAACTTGTTTTATAAAGTCACAGAGCCAAGACTTAAATCTGGGTTTCAAATGTCTATCTGCAATACAGCAGCAATGGAATGCTCTACTCAAACTCTGACCCAGATAATTACTTAAATAACCTTCACAATATTTAACTCATCTGTAAAATGGAGTAAACATTAGCACTTAACCATCATGAAAACAAATGATCATAAATGCTGGCAGGGATGTGGAAATAGAGGAACCCTTCTGCACTGCTGGTGGGAATGCAATCTGGTCCAGCCATTGTGGAAATCAGTGTGGAGGTTCCTAAAACAGCTAAAGATTGATCTACCATATGACCCAGCTATAGCACTCCTAGGCATATAACCTAAGGACTTATCTCATTTCCTTAGAAGTACATGCTCAACCATGTTTATTGCTGCTCAATTCATAATAGCTGGGAAATGGAACCAGCCTAGATGTCCCTCAACTGATGAGTGGATAATGAAGATGTGGCACATTTATACAATGGAGCTCTACTCGGCGGTAAAGAAAAATGAAGTTATGAAATTTGCAGGGAAATGGATGGATCTGGAAAGGATTATACTAAGTGAGGTAACCCAGGCCCAGAAAGCCAAGTGCCGCATGGTTTGTCATTCTGAACACAACTGACAATGTAAGCTGCTTGAAAAATTTAGTAGCTTTCCTGACTTCCGCATACTAGATGCCAGCAAGAGGCGCTACTACTGCCCCAGCACCACTCCCATGGCCACTCTATCATGGCAACTGAAAATTCCATCCCCACCTTGTCCTACAGCTCTCAGGCATACAAATCAAATTTTTTAAGACTAAGAAATAGTTGTGAATAGTTCATTAGTAAATACAAAAAAGCTTATAACTATGTATAGTATAGAATATTTAATATTAAACAAAATTATTGTAGTAATATTGAAGATGATATCTAAATCCATAAAATTATGGCTTTGTTTTGTTTAGTGTTGATTTAGCTCATGAAAGAATGGAATTGAAAAAGAACACTATTGAAGACCTTCTCATTTTGATAATTATTGGGGTTAAAATCCTATAACCCAAGATTTCTTTTCTTTTTTATTTTAATATATAAGATTCTACATTTAAAGAGCCAAATAACTGTTTATTTAGGATAATACTAGAACATGACAACATAGAACCAATTTACAGACAAATTTAAATGGTGGGAACATCTGTCTTTTAAAAAATGTTGTGAATATCATCAATGTTTAAACTTGTACTTAAGAAAGTCTAGTCATGGATTAGTACATTTACTGGACATTTATAAACATTCCTCCTATATAACCATATTAAAATCATACATTAAGTTAAACTACAAAATATATACTACCTGAAGTTTTAATGGGGTCAGAGTAATCAGAGTCAGTAAACTGTCCCATGACATTAGTGGCTCTAAATTTAAACCTACAAAATAAGAAGAAAAATGAAGAATGAATTATTTTCATTTATTTTATTCAACAAAAAAAACAATTGTTGAAATTTTGAGCTTAGAATTGCATTATCATAGGACAGGACTGGAAAAATGGCTTAGCAACTAAGAGTATTTCTTATTCAAGAATCCTGAGGAGGCTTGAGACACCATTCTGTATTAATCACCAGAACTTACATGGAGAGCTAGGCATGACCATGCACCTCTGCAAGCCCCAGCCCCTTAGAGGAGCAGAGACCTGAGAATCACACTGAAGCTCATGAAAAAGCGATGAACAAAAAGTGGCAAGCTCCAGGGTCAGTAAGATACTCCAGTTCAAATAAGAAAATATAGAAAAACAATGGTGCATGACCCCCAGTATTCTGTTTATTCACCCCTGGCAAGTGCACCCTACATCAGGCAAGAGTATGGATCATCACATGCAGACAACACACACACACACACACACACACACACACACACACACACACACACACATTATTATAGGAAAAAATTATACTATATCCCTGTCAAATGAATAATAACCCTGCTTTGGGGCTCACCAAACTTCATGGGGCAGTGACTGAAACTTGACCAAACACATAGGCAATCACATTGTAAGACAATGAAGCATATCTTCTCTTTTTAATTTTTATTTATTTATTTATTTGACAGAGGGAAAGAGAGAGAGAGAGAGAGAGAGAGAGAGAGAAAACGAACAGACGAACAGGTGTACCAGGGCCTCTGGCCACTGCAAACAAATTCCAGATGAATGTGCCATCTTGTGCATCTGGCTATTATAGGTCATGGGGAATGGAACCTGGGTCCTTTGATTTTGCAGGCAAATGACTTAAACACTAAGCTATCTCTCCAGCCCCAGATCTTGTCTCTTATTAATTTATTTGGATGGAATGATTTCATATCAGTGAAACAGTAATCCACCCACATAATTAAGAAGTATAATGTATAATAACTGTTATATCTCAAACACTTGTATAAATATGACAGAAGACATTTATAAAATTGATACAGAATTTGTCTTGATGATGTATATAGAAGTTAATAACAGTGCTTCTTATTTTTTCGTATGTGCCTAGGTGTATTTATCCATTTTTTATGTTTTTTATAAAATCTAAGTAAAAATGTTACAGAACTGAGTAAAGTTTAAAAATGATCAAGTCATTCAAAAATTAGTCTATAACATTATCAGATGCTCAATACTTTATTTTTTATATAAAATATCTTCTTAGGAATCACATATGCAAAATAACCAATAAATCAGGACAAGTAAATGTTGTGGCACATCAATTTTTAAACTGATACATGTTTAAGTCAAGCTAAAGCCTAGAATTAAAACCAAAGTAATTGCATCTAATAATAATCTCTAGAACATTATCTTTTTTTTTTAATATATTTTATTTATTTATTTAAGAGCGACAGACACAGAGAGAAAGACAGATAGAGGGAGAGAGAGAGAATGGGCGCGCCAGGGCTTCCAGCCTCTGCAAACGAACTCCAGACGCGTGCGCCCCCTTGTGCATCTGGCTAACGTGGGACCTGGGGAACCAAGCCTCGAACTGGGGTCCTTAGGCTTCACAGGCAAGCGCTTAACCGCTAAGCCATCTCTCCAGCCCTAGAACATTATCTTAATTGCCTAATTTCTGTACATTTATAATGCCGGTTTGGTGTAACACATTAACGAGTAATTAAATAATACTTTAACTATCAGGCAAAAATGAAAGCAACAGCACTTTGTAAATTAGTAATAACAATTATAGTTTGATCATTAAGATTAATATAATTCTCTTCTAAACTGTAGTCTTATTAATTGAAATAGCATAATTAATTAAATAGAAAAATTAATTAATTTAGCAACATATTTAATGAATAGAAAAAAGTTACATTGAATTTTAATATATTAAGGGATATAAAATTCCAAAATAATAGAATAGTAAAATTTTTTGTCATGTAGATGTTTGATGATATGAAATAAACAGAGTTTTTGGTATGATCTTAATCATTGTATATTATAGTTAATTATACTTGGTTGAAAGATCATGATACTGTTTCTGGAAAACCGATATCACGTCTGGCAAAGAAGTGACTGAAAAACACATTTTTCACATTGTTCTTGGCAGAAACAATTAAATATCCTACCTACTTATGCTTTCTAGTACTACACTTTTCATATTTTACTACCCTTATTTATTATATTGAGTCATAACTTCCTATACAATTGCATGCATGCCTCTCCCATAATAGTGTATGTCTATGAAATGAAAGAACAATGGCTTGTTACCATCCCATTCCCAGCACATGAGTGATTGGGCACATGGTGGATGTTCAGTATTCACAGGAAAGATGAAAGGATGAGCTAATGGATAACAGATATTAATGAACTCATAGCACAGTGCTGATAAATAAACATAGACTATACTTACAAATACTGCTTTTTTGGTTTTAGAGGTCCATTGCATATTTTATCTTCATTGCCGGGAATCATGCATGCATTATCAGCACCTATCACATAGATCTCTTCACTGCCACTGAACTTTGCCTTTCCTTCTATGCATGGAGGGTTGGGGAAGCCTTCATTTGTAAAATATGGCCTTGCTTTGTTAAAATATGCATCATACCACTTTGTTACATTTCCATCAAGCTGAGCTATTAAAAAAAAAGAAAAACCATTAAAAGTAACATTGACAATATTTTCACATGAATAGAGTACTTTTATGATAGTACTAGAAAAATCTAGATTCATCATCATTCTGAACCACTAAGGCAATGCAGCTAATCTGTAGAGAAGGACAGGTGGCCCTCTCCCCACTACACATGAATCTGAGGCATTGTTGTGGATGATGATTTGTCATATAGAAAAAGAGAATCTGTCAGTCAAACACCACTCTTGTTCGGATGTTCAAAGAAGCTATCCATACTCTACCTTGTCAAAACTAAAGTAATCCAACTTCTATGTGGAGTCATTATATTAAGTATTCTAACTATGCCTTCTCTCAATGTAGATCTAAATGATTGACAATAATAATGCCAACATTCTCAAATTCTGTGTGATAATCTTGAATCCTGTGATAATCAAGAAGCAACTTTATTTGCTGGTTTTGAGCTGAAATTTCTTTAGCATTTCAGATCACATAATCAAATCAAATAAAAAACAAGTAAAGATAACATCGGATGATACCTCCTGTTTCTGCCACAAGCACTTGCACATTTTTGATTGGTCCATGATCATCATTATAGTAACATATTGGCATTCTGATTGTAATTGTTGTCGAAGTCACAAGCAGTTTCCCCGTGGCATCATATATTGGGGTTGGCTTGGTTTTTGGTCGGGCTGGAGCTATAAATAGAAAAATGGATCTATCACTTTTCTTGAACATAAATAAAAGAGCTTAATGTTCTTATTTTATGCAGGTAAATTGCAGATGAAGCAATGAAAAACATAAATAAAAGAGAGTTATGTTTGAACACAGCACATATTTACAATTGTTATCTCCTGAAGGTATAATTATGTTGTTTAAATGTGCCTTGGATAATGGGGACCAGAGGTGATTTTTGACACTTCTGAATCCTTTTCTGTCATGGTGGAAACCAACTGCCCTCCAATTGGACTGGAGGCCCACTCCATGGGGGGGAACACATCCCTGATACTGAACACTTAAAACGGGTAGTCATGAGCCTTAGGGGTGTAATATATGCTGATGTCTGGAAAAATGTATATACTATGCTTATCAACCTGCCCACTAAGTGCTTCTCTTAATATTTATACCCTTATATTAATGCTACTTTCACTTTGGGTAGAGAATATTCTCTTTTCAGATGGCAGTGACCTTGGGATGACTCAGAAGGTATCATAGTGTTGGAAAGAAGTGACTGGAGTACTGAGTAACATCTCTATCACACCTTCCAAGGCTCAGAGTCTAATGCGGAAGAGGTGGCAGAAAGAATGTAAGAGCCAAAGGAAGGGTAGGACTCCTTACAACATGCTCCCTCCAGACATAAAATGGCCTGGATATCCATGACCTCATAGTGCCTGACACTGCCTACACAAAACCATCGTAAGAGGAGGAAAAGACCATGACATCAAAATAAAAGAGAGACTGATTGAGTTGGGGAGGGGATATGATGAAGAAAGGAATTTCAAAGGGGAAGGTGGGGGGGAGGGAATTACCATGGGATATTTTTTATAATCATGGAAAATATAAATAAAAATTGGGGAAAAAAAACTATATTTTAGCTATTTACTTACTTACTGGAGAGAAAAAGAGAAGGAAGCAGAGAAAGAGAGAGAGAGAGAGAATGGTCATTCCAGGGTCTTTAGCCACTGCAAATTCCAGATGCACGCATCTCCTTGTGCATCTGGCTTTATATAGGTCCTGGGGAAACAAACCTAGGTCCTCAGGCTTCACAGGTAAGTGCCTTAACAGCTAAGCCATCTCAGCAAGCCTCTTATTCTTGAAACGTTTGTAAGTCCTGTCAAGGTTTCTTCAAAGATGAACACTTTCATCCCTCATAATCATCAGTGAGGTAGGAACTAGTATACTCTTTATTTTTCAGGCATATCGAAGTTAAGAAGCTTTTCCAAATTCAATAGAATGAAAGTGACCAGAACAGAATTCAAACTTAAATCTCATCAGAAATCAGCCAAATGCTAGCACTTTTAGTCACTGTGCTATGCTGTCCATTGTAAAGACTGAGACAAGTTAGAAATAGAATTATTAGGTAGAATCCTTCTAAAGGTATTCAGGAGGTTCTGTTTGTCTATTTGACTGTCACTGTTTTTTCATTTTGTTTTGTTTTGTTTTTGTTTTCTCAAAGTATGGTCTCGTGCTAGCCCAGGCTGACCTGCAATTTACTATATAGTCTTAGGGTGGCCTCAAACTCAAGGCGATCCTCCTACCCCTGCCTCACTAGTGTTGGGATTAAAGGAGTGTGCCACCATGCACACCCGGCACTGTTTGCTTTATTGTTGTGGTTTTCTTAAATCTTTCTATGAGCTTTTGTAATCTTTCTTTTTTAAAATATGTTTTATTTATTTACTTGAGAGAGAGAGTAAGAGAAATAAGCAAGTAGAGAGAGAGAGAGAGAATGGGCATGCAAGGGCCTCCAGCCACTGCTAACGAAATCCAGATGCATGCACTCCCTTGTGCATCTGGCTTACATGGACCCTGGGGAATCAAATGTGGGTTCTTTGGCTTTGCAGGCAAGCTCCTTTACTGCTAAGCCATCTCTCCAGTCTAATCTTTCTTTTTTAATATTCATATATGTGTTAGCAGTGGCACAATTAATTGACAGCTTCCAATCTCTAGGTGAGCAGTCACCAGGACTAGTCAAACACCGTAAATTTCTCTTTTATGTGCTGTGCATCATTTGCAGGGTCCACATTTCAGTTACCATCTTTACAAAATACCTTAAAGATAGTAAATTGATAGTTCTACTTTAGTATAAGAAATACAAGCTGATTACATAGTAGTTTAGTAGATACCTTTTGATTAAATGAGTAAAATCTAACTTTAGGATTAATAATAAAGAAAGAAGTCTATTCAAAGTTTATGGAAGAACAATTAAAGCATACATTCATCTTAACTTAAATACAATTCAAGGTACACTATAGTATTTGTCTTTGGAAAATTACACTTACAACAAAAGAAATATGAGATAAAATGCAAACATTCTTTTAGTAATTTATGCTTTATTTACATATTTTAATTATAGTTTTAAGCATATATTACTTAATAAGTCTGTATTATTTCAAGACTTGCTTACATCCTCAATTTTAATGTGAAATTCATATTATAATAATAATTTGATGAGAAAAATTTTTTATAGAAATGTAAGTTATGTGTATACCTTTAATATCCATGGTTATTCTCATCTGCACTTTTGGCCCTGCCCCAGCACTATTGATTGCATAAACCTGGAACAAAGAGATAGCTTTCACTATTTTTAAGTTATTCATTATATATATTTTTAACTGAAATTGATTATAAACAATTTAAAAATGATTTCTTAAAAACTCAATTGCACTATGCCTATTCATTATGTGTTTTTGAGTTTACTTGAATACTATATGTACCAGAAGAAAACTGACAGAGCTGTTGCTTAAAGTTGGTAGTCTGGTACTATGGCCTGAAACCAAATGCAGAGTATTCTACACAACCCCTCAAAAAGATCAGGAAGCACTGTGGCTTCCATTTGGACCCATAAGAGAAGTAAAACAGAAAAGTTACAAGCCTTCATTTGCTCTCTATCTGTTCTAACATCTGTTCCTTCTTTCTGTAGCTAGGTAAGTCTGGCCTCTTTTAAACCCATACTCAAGATCCTCCTTTTACTTCTGGGATGAAATCCTATTCCTTTAGCCTCCCTGTTTTCCTGTATTAAATCATCGTCCTGAAAGTTGGCCTTTATGCCCTTCCTCACCCCTGCCCCAAAGTATCTGCTGCTATAACCTGTATAATGCAGCATATACACATCAAACATCTCATTTGTGTGTACAGAGGGTGATTTAC
The DNA here is from genome assembly GCF_020740685.1 of Jaculus jaculus. Taxonomy (NCBI): domain Eukaryota; kingdom Metazoa; phylum Chordata; class Mammalia; order Rodentia; family Dipodidae; genus Jaculus; species Jaculus jaculus. Next base: position 124,047,375 of record NC_059107.1, on the reverse strand, counting down.
ACAAATGTGAGTCCTCTCAATTAACTCTGGCATAGGAAGCTGAAGATATAGAACCCTTACATTCACTTTTATCTAGTAAATTAGAATAAAGACTATGTTCCTGACCAATTTTATTGTACTTGACAAACACAACCTAGTACATAATAGCTACTGGGTTGAATAAATTTTATGTATTAATGAATTGATTATCCTTCCATAGTATCAATACTTTGGAACTGTTTTTGAGGTTGAATTAAACTTATACAGATGTTGTCTGATAGATATGTTCAATAAACCAACCCTACATAATATCATCAAAAATAACTTAAAGAAATATTTACTGGCATCTATAAATTTAAAAAGCCCTCAAAAACACTCAAAATTATGTTAGCATAGATATTTTTTATAATTTTTATGGCACAGCTTAAAATTTAAGTGATATAAGTAAAATCAACAATGTTGGGAAGTGCTTCCTAAACAGCAGGCTGTACAGAAGTCTGCAAGCCTTCTCAAATTTAACTGTGCCAGGTTCATATCACCTAATGTGCACAGATGCTACTGTTATATATTTCTAAAGGACTTCAGTTTGTTGAGGTTGTTTTATATTTATGTTTCCAAACAATTAAAGATTTTAATTGTTTCCCTTAAATTATAAATTAGTGGTGTTTTATTTTTATTTTTTCTACAGCCAAAATAGAGAACACATTTTGTTACCTCAAATAACATTTATAAAATTTAATATTCATAAAAATCTTGGAAAAAGTTACCAGTCCTGTAATCACTTTTTCACATGAGAAAAGTGAGTCATCGGTTTGATGAAGTTATTCAGATAGAGAATCCAGGCTTTAAATTCAGCTTTAATTTACTTACTACCCATTATTTAATGCATATTTAACAAAAGTGATCCAAATGAAAAATACTCTCATATAAGTAGATTTTATAAAGATATCAGGCTAAAGTAAAGGATGTATTTACATGCTTATATTCATGTATGAACTCAAAGAGTATTAACAGTATTCTGTTAACTAAATTGCAAATTAGAGTTGGTAGATAGATTAGATGCTATCTACTAAGTGTTTAAGATAGGTTATATGCTACTTAGAAAGTGATTTTTCCTGGCCGGGTGTGGTGGTGCATACCTCTAATCCCACCATGTGGGAAGCAGAGGTAGGAGGATCGTCCCATGTTTAAGGCCACTCTGAGACTACATAGTAAAGTCAGCCTGAGCTAGAGTGAGACTGTACCTCCAAAAAAAAAAAAAAGTCTTAAAAAAAAGTCATTTTTTCTGACCCAAATTATTCTGCTTATAAACTATAACCTATTATAGAAAGGCAGACAAAGCATGAAATATTTTGTGTATAAAGGGATAGGAACAAATGCACATATTTATGCTAGATATACACAGATAGTTATGCCATTGTCCTTAATATTTGCTTTTAAATATTACATTAATAATCATAAACACATAATTTTATTTTAGGCAGAGTTATCATTTTGTACTTTGTAACTCATTTACTTTTAACATGCATTTCTTCTTTCATTGTAAGTGCCCACTATTCTTATGAAAGCTTCTCAGATATCTATACATATTTTATAATAAAGTGCTTGCTGTACTATAAAAAGAAACAGTAAATTTCCAATAAATAAATAAATAAAGGCCGGGCGAGGTGGCACAAGCCTTTAATCCCAGCACGTAGGACGCAGAGGTAGGAGAATCACTGTGACTTCAAGGCCAGCCTAAGACTACATAGTGAATTCCAAGTCAGCCTGAGCTAGAGTAAGACTCTACCTAAAAAAACAAATTAATAAATAGTAAGTAATTCCTCTGATTCTTTTTTCTTTGCTGGAATATGATAAATAACTTCACACAGGTATAGGAAATCTCTCTCTCTCCCTCTCTCTCTCCCTCCCTCCCTCTCTCTCTCTCCATATACATTTCTGAGAACTGAGTTTGTAAAACTGACCATAACTTAGGTTAATAAAAGTTTTGGATGCTTACGCTGATGTTGTAAGTATATCCACCTTTTAGCCCTTCTAACATTGCAATGACTGATGTGTCTGTTTTCTGGATAATGCTGAGGTTATGAATCTGGACAGCAGTAGGATCATCTTCTCTGTAAACCAATGCTTGATAGACCTGGATATTTCCATTAGGTTGAGAAGGTGGAAGGAATGTTAACTGAAATTTTGTCACTTCATCTGGTATCTTCTGAAAGGTCATGTTGTTAGGTGGATCCTTGGGAGCTAAAATAAAGTATTTATACTTATAGTTTAAAAAATATATTATTTATGTTAGTATAAAGTTGTTTTGCTATAAGTTTCTGTTTCTGAGGTGGATTACACATGTGAGTGAAGCACAGAACTATGTAAACTCACAAAGAAGTCCATGCACATAGACTCTTTGGCTTTGTTAAACACTTAAGTTACAAAAGTTGTCCCCTGGGGTTATTTACCTTCTTTTACTCATTTATTTAGTTGATTTAGCTCATTTTTTAGTGGTAGGGATAAAACCCGTGGCTTCTCACTTGTTAAAAGACTGTTCTACCACTGAGCTACTCCTCCAGTCCTATTTGATTTTACTTTGATACATAAAGTGCTTCCCTGAGTTTGAAACATTTTATTTTGAAATGTTGTAAGATTCAAGGGAATTAGTCAAAAATGTAATAATGCCATCTCATATAATCTTTCTTCCACCTGTCCAGTGGTGGCAATATCAGGTCAAAGCATTGACATTGGCCAAATATGAGACTACAAGCTTTATTCTGACTTCATCCCCTACTTCAGGCTTTGCACATGTGTTATAATTTTATATACTTTTAACCCATGCATATATTCCTATAGTTACCATCCCCAAAATATAAAATTCCATGCAAAACTTCCTCCTAATATACTCTTGTATTTGTACTCCATGTCTCTGCTTCTTTACAATACTAATTGGTCTCCATCTCTAATCTCTTTCCATTTTCCACATGACAATAGCATGTTAATCATGAGATCCCTGAAGATTCCTCTATATATCAATAGTTCATTCCTTTTTTATTACTTAAAATTGTTTTATTTTCTTGATATTCCAGAAGTATGTATTTGTAGGGGAAAACATTGGTGTTGTTTTAAGTTTTTGTTATTACAAATAAAACTACCAATATTCAGGAATGTGTATTTATAAGTTTTTGATTCCTTATCAATGCCAAAGATTAATTTCTTAATTTTATGAGAAGTTCATGCTTAGTTTTATGAGAGACTGCCAACTATTTTCCCAAGTAGCTATAAAATTTTATATCCCCAAAATGGCAAATCTCAGATGTTCACGTCCTTCATCTCTGCCAGAATTTGATATTATCACTAAGTTTTACATGATGTTACTTTCTTGAATAGATGTATAGTTATATCTTTTTGTGGTTTTCATTTGTATCTTCTTTATGGCTAATGCTATTTTAAAAATCTATTATAGCTGTGTTTGTATGCTAATCATAAATACTGGTTGATGAAATATCTGTTCATAACTTTTGACACTAATAATTGAACTTTTCTAAGGGCTGCATTATATGATATTCCAGTACATTTTAGCCAAATAAAAACAGCTAAATATATGACTAATTGAGCATAATAATCACAATGGAAGAAATTATATTCATTATTATAGAAACTAGTATTTTTTATATCAGATTGAATGACTTTCCAGTTCAAGCAACACAAAATGTGAATTCTACATTTTATGTCAAAGCTTACATGAGGGAGACTTAAGATTTGGCTGTCAATGGTTCAGACACCAAGCTTTATTGACTTACAAACATTGTTATGGATTGTGCCCTGCAGTAACCTACCCCTAATTGTGAATAAATGATAGTAAAAAAAAGAGATGCAGGTAAACACATCAATTTGCCAAACAGCACATTTTAAGTGAATACTGTATACTTTAAATTATCTCAAAAGAGATATATTTACATTTGTTTTTATATATTTCATGGCATCTAAGAACTATATTTTGGGCTTGTCAGAGCTGTTTCTCTAAATCTAGAATCAGGGTCAAAGCTTGGTAAACTGAGGGATTCCCTAAGTACTGGGAAGAGCTTCTTATCACCAAATTATCCATAGCTTTACAACCAAAATTTGATTCAGAAATTTATTTTTATAAAAAATTAAATTATTACCTCCTTGGGGAAGATATAAAATTAAGATCTGACATTCCATGTTTCATGTTACAAATGTGCCTTTATCCACCCATTCTTATTCTTGGAAAAACAGAATGAGGGACATGTACATAAAGCATAACCAAAAACAATAGGTATCTGTGACAACAGCAAAAAAGGAAAAAAATAGGAACTTGAAATGCAATGATGAAAATTACATTGTAAATTAGAATAGCATAAAAATATTTGCTAGAATAGCAAGAAAAACTTGCTGGGAAATATTTTACCTCCTATATTAAAATAAATAAAAAAGTAGATGATAGATAGATCAATAGATAATAGATAATTAAACTATGGTCACACTTTCCTTCATCTGCTCTTTCCAGTGACTTATCTGGTGGCAAGAATATCAGCATTGATAAAGAGGCTAGGACAAGCAAAGGCTGGGAGGGCCAAAGTTCACACTTAATTCCTAGAGGTTACAATCACTTTATTCATTCAAACCCTTTTCCATAGATACTTTAGGAAATCTCTAACAATCAAAATAAAATTTTACTTAAGATATTACTGGTTGAATACATTTGGATAAGCAACTTCTTAGACAACTCAGTTTTTGAAACATGTACCTATAGGTTCAAAAGAGTACAAGTGGATGGCTATAATTTGTCTCTGTATTTACAAGAATTGGACATTCCACATAATTCCACTTTGTCTCTACAGTGCAGATAGAAAGCTTTACTTCTATTAGCTATAGTGTCAATGAAATTTACATATGCTTTAAAAACATTTTATACCATCTATCTTCTTTGGGGTACAGTGTAGAAACTGTATAAAAGACCAATGGTGAAATCTAAGTCAGTTTTTAGCAACAATGGAAAATTCTTCTTACCTGACTCTAAAGTAGTAACTATTACTTCTGCACTTGACTTTCCTTCTACATATGCAGCACTGATGTCTCCAGTAAATGCAGTGATCACTACAGAATACCTTGTGAATATTCTTAAGTCATCAATTTCTATAGTTTTATTTTCTTCATTTGACTTTATAAAGGAAACATTAAAGTCATCATTATCTACCTGTAGAGAAAATAGTGTGAAATTAAGCAAGATGCTAATCCAAAGCTGCAGACATATTTTTCTGGAAAAAATTTATATATTCCATAATCAATTATCCTGGGATGTCTAAAGTCCTGCAATAACATTTTTTTCATTAGTTATTTCAATGGTTAAAAGTAACCCAATGTATAGGCAAAAGCCACTTTTGTAGTCAATGAAAGTATTTTTCACTTCAATAAGGTTTTAGAAGAAAGCATGTTTTTATACCCAGCCATCCATGGTTCAAATCCAAAATTAGCAAGCTAAAGCCATTTTCAAAAACCAGTTATGCTCTCTATGTCCTGAATTCTATTGGGGTGATTCTACCTACTTATATCACTTTGTTAAGATTTATAAAGTATAGATCAAGATGATCAGCCTATAGATTGTTTTTAATAATAACTCACAAAATGAAATCTTGCATTTTAATAAAATTCAGAAGATACTAATATTTAAAACATATTTTTAATTTCTTAACTGAATCACAATTTTCCAGACTTTTGTGTAAAATGTGCTTCAATATATTCTCTTTTTTAAAAGTACCCTAATATATTAAATTAAAATATAAGTGCATCTCAAATAAATCTATGTATGTTACCATACAAGGACTCAACTAATTATGTGTCTCATAACCCCTAAGTGTGTGCATATGAGTGACTTTAGATGTATTAAGAATGGCTATGTGATTTTTAAAATATATATCTTTAATGGAGATTTTGTTCTAGTCACTCTAGACGAGAGTTTCCTGGGATGGGGAGATGTCTCAGTGGTTTAAAAAAAAAAAAAACTTGCTTGTACAGCCTGCTGGGTCAGGGTACTGAACCCACATAAAGCCAAATGCACAATATGGTGCATATGTCTGCAATTAGTTTGCAGCAACAAGAGGCCCTGGCATACCTGTTTTTGTCCTTTCTGTCTCTTTTTGCTCTTTAGCTTTCAAGTATATAAATAAATAAATAATAAATATAATATTTTTAAAAATAAGTGCTTTTCCCAATGTAATCACAAGAAAATCCAAACCTCTATCAAATTTATTACTCTTGGAAGCCTGAACTGAATAAAAGAAGGTTTTATGTATGATGAGTCTCCTTTGTACCTTGAAATATGATTTTTGTTGTTGTTATTCAAGTGTTTCTTTAAATCTAAGCACTTTTACATTCAGGATGATGTTACTATGGGAAATGAGGCAGAAAAGCTAATAAATAATACTAGTATTGCCAATAGTAATATAGATCACTGCCACCTAGAGAAAGCAATGGAGGGAATCATACCACTTCCTTAAAATAGCATGGTAACTTCAGAGCATATAAATTCTCATGACCAAGCATATGTATCCACTGGTAGGCAGTATGTGCATGCTATTAGTTGTTAATACTTTTTAAAAATCTCATAAAATATGGCTTTTTAAATTTTCCTTAAGAATAGACATAATTCATGTTGGGTACGAGATGAGTAAAGGTTGACCTCAGTAAGGTACATGAGTGATCACTGGTCTTCAAGAGTCTGCTGATTATGTTGCTCTTCTGTTTTTACAGACTGAATTTATTGAGGTGAGCTGAATTTGTAGAGCTCACATATCACCTCCTCATGAGTCCAGAGCTACCTGTTCATGAGCCTGATCTTGTTAGATTCCCTATGGCCTATTTATAAATTAAATGATCCACATGACTTCTTTGAATAGTAGGTATCATTGTCAAATAGTAAAGCTATGACTTGATCTATATGTGCCATATTGTATTTTTGAAAAAAATTAATAAAATCCAAAACAGAATTTGGGGGTCCTCCAACTCAGCATGGACAAGAGTATATAATTTCTTCTTCAATATGCATGCCCACCTTGGTTGTTAGTGATCTTTTGTCCCCTTATTCAAGACTGAATCTGGAAGCCATTTGAGCCCTAAAAATGGTAAATTGCCTAAGCTAAGCAAATTGTCTAAACTCTAGAATAACAGTACATAGAAACATATTTCAAAATTTGCATCTTTAACCATAGCATATACTGATTTTCAGAGCATGTAAGTTATGCATTACCGATTTGACATCAATCAAGTAGAATGTTGGTCCAGTAATAACAGCAGGTTCACTCCAGGTGATGTTGATGCTGAAAGGTGATGTTGCAACCACATGCACATCTTCAGGAGGTCCATCTGGAGCTATAACAATAGGAAGTCAATTACCCTGTGACATTAGTACTTGCTACAGCATAATAAAAGACCATGAAAAATGGGTAGTCATCATTAATTAATTTTACATTAATTTAGTACTCACAGCATGTTTAAAGCATTAGCAAATCAAAAGATGTTTAAAACTAGTTATTATGCATAAGTAACTTGCACATGAGAAATTAATTAAATAGTACCATAAACACATTGTTTTCAAATTTGACATAATATTTTGAAAAGTAGGTGTTACTCTTACTAAAATAAATCTTTTGTGCAAATACAGAATTTTATTTAAAAATAGATAACCCCAAATGTAATTTTAAAGTTATCAGTGGAAACTAGTATAAACTACTGGTATTGGTAAAAGTATGAAGCTCAATTGAGCTAGTTGTATCACTTTCACTGAGAGAATAGGATATAGGTTATAGGCTTGCTTTGAAATTTAATTAGCTATGTAAACTTCAAATATATATCCAGATTTCAAGATTTAAGATATTTACTATTAAAAATCCTATGTATAAGTCTTTAATATATATATGATATACAATAAAGATATATATATGCTAAGTCTTTATTATATTTATATAATATATAATAAAGACATATATATATATATACACACACACATATATATATGTGTGTGTGTGTGTGTGTGTGTGTGTGTGTGTGTGTGAATTAGGAGTGAGATGGGGAAATGTCTCAGTGATTAAAGGCATGTGCTTGCAAAACCTACTATCCTAGGCTTGATTCTAGTTGGTTCTACCAAAACTGATCGTGATACCAAAGAGAGCCATAGTACAAAAGATATTCAGAATCTCCAATATATATGAAAGAAAAAGAATACAGGAATTACAGATATGTACAGTACTGCATCAAGGTTGACAAATATTCTGGAGATCCAAACTCAGTTCACCATGCTTGCACAGTTAGCACTAGTAAGTACTGAACTATCTACCTAGCTCTTAGGATATAATCCTTATAGGTTGCCTAGTCTCTGATATAGTAGTCTAGAATAGACCAAGAAATTTACCTGTAGTAAGAATCCTTAAGAGTAAATGTTTGATCTTTAGTGATACTTGTGAATAATTTTATATTCCCTAGGAGATAATAATCTGTGTAGAATTTAGGTGTCCAACTTAGACCCCAAGATATGTTAATATGATTTTATTATTTATTAACTTTATGAACATATCACATATTGCATTTTGGTCATATTCCCATCAAATTATACTCTAATATCACCTCTCTGCTTTCCCCATTCACTGAGGGCCACCCTCAATGAGATTATTGGTATTCACCATGCAGTTATGAATGCACCAGTCAGTCTCTGATGGGGGAAAAATTTGTATTCAAATACAAAGTAACTATTTTTGCCTGAATAGTGACGACAAGAGAAGACAAAACAAGGGGAAGATGGAACAGGGTGTTAAAGGCTACTGCTGAAGTCTTATGACCCCAAAACACAAACATCATAATTATTATCATGAATTGGAAGAGAACACTATAGATTTTCAGCCCTGATAATAACCTCATTTGGTAACAAGTTGAAGAAAAAACTGGCTAGATTTTCTAAGATACCTCTTTTTTTTAATAAAGGTTTTAAGTACATTCATAAATGTAGTATCCCTCATGACCTAATTATTACTTAAATTAACTAGATTATAAACATAGTAAGAGATCTCCAGAATCTAGTTGATTCATGTTTTGGGATTAGATTTTAAGGCAAGTCATCCCAGCAGTCAAGTGAGTCACCTCACTATTGCCCACACATCATGAACAACTTGCTAAAAATTTTTCTGACTTAAGAAAGTTTATGGGATTTAATTACCATACTAATGGAAATGGGCTTGGAATATTTTCGAGAGAACGTGTCCATTTCTTCTGGACTCCACAGTATTGATTTTAGGAATACAAATTCAAATCCTAAGTATAACTTAGACCTTCCAGCATATCTTCCAATTACCTAAGAAAGCAGCATGATTTCTTGCTTCAATTGCTTGCCTCTCACTCTAAAATGTCAACTCTGCAATTACTGCTTTAATGCTAGCAACCAAAGTGCCCATCTGGGAGTATCTGCTACCACCAGCAGAGATGAGAGAAAAATAACATTCAAAGATCACACATGACACACCTATCCACTTATCCTACTAAAGATTTTATGTTCTGTAGACTGATCAATCACTTTCAAAAACAAGATAATCTCCCTTGCTCAACTGTGCTTAAATGTCATTTCTTGTAGTTTCCCCAAAGTTGCTTATTTTTTCTCCTCAACTTCTTTCTTTTAAGAAGTATTTGATTCAAACAATATTTGCATGTTAAATAAACTTACTGACAAAATTGCCCATTTTGTTACACAAGTGTTCTGTATGCTGAATATTTCTGTGAAAAAATTTCTAGAATATATACATTATCAATTTGTTCAATGAAGTATTAGAACTCAATTCAAACCAAGTAAGATAAAAGTAAATGTATTTAACAGCATATATAATTATCATTCACATAACAATATGATTTCCTCTATCATAAGAAGTGAAAGATAGTTAATGTGTAGAGAACTTAGAAGAAAGTTTTTAAACACCATGATGCTTATCTATTATCAAGCAATATTTAATTATTTTAGTATCCTTCTAATAATTTGAATTACTTAATAGGCACACAAAAATGTCAAGGTCTAGTAAGTAACTTTCTCATGGAATTGATCTGTATTCCAAAAATACATAATAAAGTAAATCCAGCAAGATTTTTGTTTTGCTATAGTATGCAGTAATCCATTATAAGAATCATATATAAATAAAGCACAAAATTACTATTATAAATGCACATATCAAAATAAAAGAAAGCAATGGTGGTAACACTGTGAGGAGTAAAAGGCATGTCAATTTGAAAGTTCAGTAACTTGCAAGCATCCTTTGGAGACATTGTTTGTCTCCCTATAAGCTGTCACATTCTGATTTAGGTTTGTTTGTGAAATGAATCTAGTCAGTAATGGGCCAAGATATCACTATACCCTTTCTCTTATAAATCACAGCAATTTACTCAGTAGGAATGATCTATCCTTAGTCTCTCATTCCCCATAATCCAATCACTTCCTCTCATAAGCACTTTCCTCCTGCTTTTCTCAATAATGCATTTTCTGTAACTAACAACCATCATTTCCTGATTATCATGCTTCTATCCTTGCACAGGAATGTGGGTCTTATGTGGGTCAGGGTCATCTTTCCCATCCATCTGTGTCTCAATGGTAAGTGTGTTAGCTGAAAGGTAAGTCTGGATAGACCATCATTGTGCCTAGGCCATATAAAAGTTTGAGGACCTCCAAGACTCTGCCACTTTAAAGAACCAATAAGATTTGGTGTGTTGAAACTACATGTTCAGAAAAAGCACATTGAAGACTTGTTAGAAACTTTGTCTTCTATAGTTCTCTTAACTCTAATTAGTGGTGAAAATGTCCCGATGTATGGAGACTTACCTGAAGAATAAATGTCACATATATAAAATACATGGCAACTCATGAGGCATGAAACCTTGAATTCTGTACACACATGTGATCTACGTTGTCTGTATTTCCATTTTAATTTAAGTTCAGTTTAAGCTTTATGCAAAATCCCACCATTCAGAGTATATCAGTTTCAGAATCTAATACACTACACTACCAGATTCCAAGTGAAATATTCTCTGACTTATTAGCTACACAAGTATTAACAACACTTAGGGCTGTGAATTAACTTGGATTCACCATGTCTAGAAGGATTAGCTTCTAATTTTAGGGACCTTTAGGGACTGTAGGAAAATGAGTTGGCTGGATTATATTTGTTGTATCTTAAGTAATTTGAGTAACCAAGGCTCCTAAAGATCTCAGCAACTAGGTTCACCATATTTCTGTTCACAAAGAACATCTCTGTACATATCTCTGTCTAATCGTTACAGCACTGTGATAACTTGCTGTCCTTCCCTAGTGCTGGATGTCTCCCTAGAGCCCCGTGATTTCTCTGGCCAGTATGTTGGTATATGAAATATTTTCTGCCATTTCACACACTTTAATTTGGTTTCACAGTTAGATTTCCCAACTACAAGGTGGCACCATAAAGGGTGAATATTGCAAGCCTAGGACTTTGTCCCATTAGACTAATGAATACTGAGAATGATTCATGGATGCCCACTAGACTTTATGGTCTAATCATCTTATTTGCTTCATAAAACATTTTTGTCTTATTTCAAACTGGCTTAAATTGAAAAAAAATACTAAAATCTCTCTCATTTCTAATACTAGCAATGTCAGGTGAGAATGGAAATAATCTTATTGGTCTAGAGAAATACATCTTTTCCTAGAATTGCATCATAATTACAAAGTAATTTTATGTAAGAGTGGTTTTCAAACTGTACTCAAAAGCCAGCAACATTCGCATCAGGGGGATATTCATAAAATAGCAAATGCTAAAGCTAGACTTGCTGGCTGGAAGCCTGCGTGCTGGGCACAAGGAACTTTGTGCCCTCTGGGTAATTCCACTTCCTGTAATAGAAATTTAAGAACCTCTGTTCTCATACCTAAAAGGAAATGGTACTGCTGCTTCTCAGGGCAGGTGAGCCACTATTATAATTCTAAATGACAAGATGGAAATTAGAAATAATTGACTGCTTCTGTGAAGTCTGTGGAAATGGTGTGGGAACTGGTGAACATGAAGACACATGTGTCAGTGCACTTCGACTTCACAGACAAGTCTTCCTACCATCACTTTCTTCCATCTGCAAAATTCATACACTCATAAGAACATATTACCAGTCCATTCAAGTAAATCCATTACCATAAAAATTTAGGGCTGAAATAAATGCTGCTTTGTCCTCTTAGTAATTCATACACAGATATAATTCAGGCACAAGAACTACTAAGGGTATCATTAAAGAATATAGAAACCAAGGACTTGAGAAATCTCACAAGTGTACTTTGAGGTTATGTGTTTTACGAAAAGTCCCAGTCCATCTATTTTCAATTGGAAACGGCAAGATTATATACTAGAAGCATGTTTAATGACTTCAGGCCTTATTTAGTCCTACTGGTTAAAGCTAATAACATTACATAAGGATGATTCTTATAATTTCCTGTAACTTTTAAAGGAAGTTGCTATAGAAAAGATACTGTTTGCTTAAACAAATGAGATGTTAAAAATGTGCTACTTATGATCTGAAAATCTCAGTAACCATTAACAAAACCTTTTCTGGAAATACATTTGAATGATTTCTAAAATAGTTTATGTTACACCTTACTTCTAGTTGCTTTCAATTATTCCACCTGAGTTCTGCTTTTGGTAAGAAGTATATAGCAGTCCTCCACTCCTAATACTTTATATGTTGTTATTGTTGTGATAGATTTATTTAGAGGCATCTCTCTGTACAGTCAAACCTACTGTCCTCAAAATCACTACCAGTCTGTCCTCAGTGTCAAGATCCTCCTTCAAGTGCCTGCATCTCTTAAGTGCTGAAATTTTATGTATATTCCTGATAGTCCTTTTTTTCCCCAATATCCTGAGGCTTTACCAAGGTCTGTTATGATGCAAGACTACAGGGTGCACACTAGAGGTGAACAAAGTTCATGTCTATGTGGATGCGTAAGGTCTTTAGAGTTGGACCAGCACTAGGCATGACCATTCTTTCAGATTTCCTGATGCCGTTTTTATTCAGGACAACATAAACCAGTGCTCACAATTCACTTACTAGGCATGATTAAAAAGCACATGAAAATTTTGTAGATGTGCAGACAGAAAGATGGTAACAGCCACAGAATGGGAGGGAATATTCAGAGACACTGTTCTCCACCTTACAATGACTGACAGCTGCTCTCACATCTCATAACCCACAACCCCATGGTGAATACCTCAGTCCCACTGATGATGTCCTCAGCAGAAGGAGGGTAGGAGGAGGAGAAATGATGGTATCAACACATCATGTGCTCATACAAAATTTTTACTTACTAAAAAAAAAATACCTGACAGATGGGCATGGTGGCGGACACCTTTAATCCCAGCTTTTTGAAGGCAGAGGTAGGAGGATTACTGTGAGTTTGAGGCTACCCTGAGACTACATAGTGAATTCCAGGTCATCCTGGGCTAAAGCATGAACTTACCTTGAAAAACAAAACACGAAAAAGCACTTGAAACATCAGGCATAGTAGCATAGGAAGTATTTAAAAGTCGGAGTTTGTCATAGTCAAATTAAGATATCAGGTAGCTCTTCCTAAGCAGTAACTCCTGGGCCAACATGCTACCATGGTTAATTAGAAGCCAGTCATATAAGTCAAGAACAGAAAAGAAAATTATCCAGTCAATAACCTTCAGAGCAAGCTTGGCCAATTGGGATAGAGAATAGATGAATGAGTATGATGTGTGACCATTCTACAAGACTGAGCACAATAAGTTGGGCAGAGGGGATATCCACAGGGTGTGTAAGCCCCTCACTGTTTTGGTCCACAAACCAAATAGCAACTTTAATTGAAAATTATTTTAGTTTCTCTCCAGTTCCCACCACAAGTTGTATTAAAAGTCAACAGACCAGGTAGCTCAGCCACAATCTTTTCCCTCACGTTGTCTTCCCATTTGGGATTTTCCTCAAATGATAATCTAAATCTGCTTTTGCCTTGCTCAGCCCTTATCCACATTCCTTAATTCTACTTTTCCTGTGCAAAAGAACTCAAGAGCCAATGGCTTGAGGCATGGGTCTTGTGGTTCTTGTATTTCTAGCAGCTTAACCTACTGAGCAAGTCTACAAAGAAACAAGAAAGTTTCCAAGTTTCTTAGGCCTTACAACTAAATGAGAGCTCTCCCTACTTGGAAAATGCTGAAGAAACAGAGATGAATTTTTGTTGACTTGGTGTCTAATGCTGTGTCAGAACCTGAGATGGGGTTAAAATATAAAATACATAATAAGTTATCCCTACTTCACTTTTTTTTTTGAGACATCATCTTACAGTAGCCCAGACTAGCACCCGACTAACCTTGAACTTCTTATCCTCCTGCCTTTACCTCTGGATTACTGGGATTTGGGGACTGTGATGCCCAATTTTATAGTGTTGAGGATGGAAAGATGGCTTCCTACATGCTAAGTAGGCAATCTACCAATTGAGCAATATGACTGCCCTTCATACATTTTTCTGAATGAAAGGAGAGAAAAAAGTGTAAAAAGTAAAAGAAAATCAAATACTTAGAATAACTCTAACCAAGAAAGTGAAAGAACTGTATAATGAAAATATAAAAACACTAATAAAGAAATCAAGAAGGATATGAGAAGATTTGGAAGGGCCTTGCATGTTCCTGGATAGGTAGAATTACTATGTGAAAATGACAATTGCACCAAAACCAATATACAGATTGAACAAAATACCAATAAAAACCTCAGCATCATTCTTCACAGAGATAAAAAATATAAAAATTCATATGCAATTGCATAAGGACCCAGATATCCAAAAATATCCTCATCAAAAGAAACACCTCTGGAAGTATCATCATAGATGATTTAAAGCTATACTACAAAGCCATAGTAACAAAGAAAAGCATTGTACTGGTATAAAAATGGACATATAGACCAATGGAACAGACTTGAAGACCCAGCCCTTGGTTCAGTAAAACCATAGCTACTTAATCTTTGACAAAGGTGCTAACATACACTGGAGAAAAGATAGCATATTCAACATATGGTGCTGGTCAAATTGGATAACCAGATGTAGGAAAATGAAACAAGACCCACTCCTCCAATCATGCATAAAAATCAACTCCAAATGGATTAAAGACATAAAACTCTTAAACTACTGGATGAAAAAATATGGGGAATGCTCTACCATATAGGAGTTGGACTTCCTAAACAGTACCTCAATAGACCAGGAAATTAAGCAATCAATCAACCAGTGGGATCTCATGAAGCTAAAAAGCTTTTCTACAGACAAACATACCATAAACAGAGCCAACAGACCTCCCACAGAATGTTGGAAAATCTTTCCAATCTATGCCACTGACAGAGGCCTAAAATCTAGAATCTACAAAGAATTCAAAAAAAAGCAACTAAAAAAACCCAAATAATCCATTCAAAAATGGGGCAAAGAACTGAATAGAAAATCCTCAAAGGAAAAAAATGGCTAATATATATTTTACTTCCTAGCAATACCTACACAAGACCCTCATAATAGGAGAAGAAATTAATAGAGAGGGAGGAGATACTACAGAGAAAAGAGTTATGAAGGGGAAAGTGTGGGAAGGGACGGAAATACCATGGTTTGTTGTCTGTAAGTATAGAAGTTGTCAATAAATTTTTTTTAAAAATAAAATTTTCAATATCCTTAACCATAAAGGAAATGTAAATTAAAGCAATTATGAGATTCCTCCTTACTCCAGAAAGGATTGCAATCATTAAACTATCAGACGACAATGAATATTGGTGAGGATTCAGGGAAAGAGGAGCCCTCATTCACTGCTGGTGGGAGTGCAAACTTGTAAAACCACTATGGAAATCAATATGGACATTACTGAAAAAGATGAAAATATCAGGCATGGTGGCGAACACCTTTAAGAATCCCAGCACTTGGGAGGAAGAGGTAGGAGAATTACTGAGTTTGAGGACAGCCTGAGACTACATAGTAGATTCCAGGTCAGCCTTGGCTAGAATGAGACCCAACATTGAAAAACCAAAGCAAAAAAACAAGATAAAAATAGAAGTACCAACTGACCCAGCTATTCCTCTGCTGGGCATCTACCCTACCGGCTCAGTTTTTACTGCAGAGATATTAGATTTGCTCAACCATCTTTATAGTTGCTCAATTCACCGTAGCTAAAAACTGGAATAAAACCAGATGCCCATTGTTTGACTAATGAATAATGAGGACATGGTACACAATTGATTTTTACTCAGCAATAAGGAAAAATGATATGATGAAATTTGCAGAAAAATGAACAGACTTGGAGCAGATCATACTAACTGAACTCACAAAAGCACAGAAAGACAAATGCTACATACTCTCCCTCATCTGCAGTTTCTAAAGTAGAAGAGCTTGAATTGTAGATGTACCTGAGACAAATAAGAAGGATGGAAGGGTGTGAAGTGAAGGAAACAGGGAAATATAAACAAAACCCAATCAAAAATGAATTGGTACCATAGGAAGCCTACCTTCTAGGTAGGAAACTAAAAGATATAGCCTTCAATAGGAGCATGGAAGGATCATCTGGTAAGAAGGGCCCTGGAGATGGTGGGATGAAGCCTAACCCTAAAAATATTGGCTATGGTTTATACTTCCCAGTATCAAAAATTGCTTATGATACTTGTTGAAGTGTCAATTGGGAAGAACTATAAGGTCCCCAAAACAAGACAGGCTTCTCAAAGCATTTGATTACCTACCCAAGGCCTAAGGTAAGACCCTATTGCTGAAGACACCACATGCTGCAGATGCAGAACATTGAGACATCCAGCTGAATCTAAAAGGAAGCCAGTCCCCAGATGGGCAGCCCATAGAGTGCTGAAATATCCTCCATGAGCTGCTGGGGGAAAATAGCCAGCAATGTCATGAGCAAGAAGGAGACATTGCTGTATGAAAACAACTAACCTAACAAGATAAGCATGCCTGCACAATAGTGGTACACTGCCTAGGTGGGTAACCAATGGCTCTTTGGCCACTCACTGGAATGGAATCCATAACTGGAACTAGAAACCAAGTCAGAACTCTATGGAGACCAAGAGAATGATCTCTAATGAGCAATTCCCATAGTTTTTGTCCAAAAGTGAGCCTACATGTATTTCTTATCTTATTGAATTATCGAGAACTTTCAGTATAGTGCTCAAAAGTAGTGGAGAATGCTTGCATCTTTGTTTTCTTCCTGAGAAGCTTCCACTAGTCTGTGGCCTAAAGTAAGGCTACACCCACCAAAATTTCTCTAAATTAACGATGCTTATCCCCTTTAACCTCACTCTCCATTGGAAAAGCTGTTTGTTTTTATTTGTTTGTTTTCAGTTAACAGAGAGAACTGAGGAGATAAACTATTGCCAGGGCCCAGGTAAAACCACAGAGGAATTGACAAGATGAGCCAGAGTGCTGCTTTCGCAGCTAGCTTGACAACCTGTGCCAGGTGACAGAGGCAGACACCACGGATACTCAAAATGCACCAAAGCAGAAATCTAGAGCCTGCTGAGAGCTCAAAATTAGAGTTAAATCATATCCACCAAGGCTCAAAGAATTTTGCAGAAGAGGGGACAGAAAGGATATAAGAGCCAGAGAATGTGAGAGAATATCCAGATATATCCCACCATTACACACATGCTCAATTACTGATTGTTGCTCTCTCAAATCATAACCCACAACACCATGGTCAGTACCAGAAATCCCAGTAAGGAGGGCCTTGAATGGTGTGGTGGCAGGGGGAAGGAAAATGATGGTTCCAACATGTGATGTGTCCATACAAAGTCTCTACTTGATTAAAAAAAAAAAAAAGAATGGGGAAGCATCTTTTGGATTTCAAAAAGATAAAAATGGTGTTGAGCCATCAATGAGGACAAGATTTTCCCACGCTTTTTTTTTACCATGTTCTAAATATTATTTTGTGTGTGTGTGTGTGTGTGTGTGTGTGAGAGAGAGAGAGAGAGAGAGAGAGAGAGAGAGAGAGAGAATGGATTGTATCAGGCCACTGCAAACAAACTCCCGACACATGCACCACCTTGTGCATCTAGCTGACATGAATCCTGAGGAATCAAATCGGAGCCCTTAGGCTTTGTAAGCAAGTGCCTTAACCACTAAGCAATCTCTCCAACCCTTTACTTTTTAATCTATTAAAATTATTGATTTTTAAATACATAGTGATATTCTTTATAATTTCTTTTGCTTGAACTTTAGTAATTTTGCTGTAAGATATAGTTAATGTTAATGGGATATAAAAATATTTGTTAGCATATTTAAATCCTAGTAATTTGGGAGCTAGAGAGATAACTCAGTGTTAAAAACACTTGCCTGAAAATCCTAAGGACACAGGTTCAATCCCAGTACCCCACGTAAAGCCAGATGCACAAGGTGGCACAGGCATCAGGAGTTCCTTTGCCGTGGCTGGAGGCCCTGGTGTACCTATTCTCTACCTGCCTCTCTTCTCCTACGTTTTTCTGCATGCAAAAAAGTAAATAAAAATAATTAAAAATTCTAGTACTTTTGTTCAGGAATCTGGCAAAATCTCTTCTGACACGAATTACATCACTGAATAATATATTAAATAGTTTAATCTATGTGTCCACCATAAGCCTTTTAAGAATTCATTGAACTCTTTTCTGGTAGTCTTATTTAGCACCCACATTTAAACATTCTGCTTTTTTGTGGACAATCTACTATGATCCTGTCCCAGTACATAAACTTATTACTAAATTACCAGATGACTTCAGTCTTTTTTGTCAAAGATTTTAGAATTGAAAATGATATTTTCAATGCATTACCAACAACTCACTTATTAATTCCCTTCAGTTTGAAATACTGACAGATATATTAAGTGAATACTTCATTGCTATATTGAATAATTCAGATTTCATTGTTATTTAATAGAAAGCAAATACAAATTTCTCAACAATATAAAATTGAATTGCATGTGAAATGAAATAAATGAACAAATCAAACAGGGACAGTAACTGACTAGATGGGTTTTAATTTTGGCCATCACTATGTAAGTATTTCAAGGACAAGATTTAGACAAAAATATGTATAGGTCATTTTAAAATAGGGAGAATTTTGACATTGAAATATGTTTTCACTAAAGTACATGCCTTCCTTCCACATCCACAATACATCATAGGTACTAAGTACTCATAAATGGTGTAAGCATACAGGAGATCATCCCTTAATAACTTTTGTTTTTAAAGATATGCAAAAGATAAGGATAATAAATTATGTTGAAATATGCTTAAAACTTTAGAAACAATTTTTTGATGGTGGAAGTAGAAAGGTTTCTAACTCTTTTATTATTATTATTTCTGCTCTCCTGAAGGCAGTGACCTTCAGTCTTCTTGTCATAGTTGGAGAGGTCTGCTAAACATGAGAGAATGAGATGATGCCTGAGTAAGGGGTTATTACTACACCACACTGATGCCAGTATTCTCAGTTATCATACATTGGATAAGTGATTAGCTTCAAAGCTATTGGCTGCAATGGATCGGAGGAATCTGAGATGTTCATCTTGTCTTCTGAGCAGAAATTCCTATTTATGCATTGTGGTAGTTTGAATGTGAAAATGTCCCCAAGAGGCTCATTTTGTTTGACTAATTGGTCCCCAGCTAGTGGCAGTTTTGGAAAGTTGTGGAGCCCTTGGGTGGTAGAGCCTTGCTGGAGGAGGTGTCACTGGGGGTAGACCTTGAGGTCCAGCCCACTAGGTGTTCAGAACTAGCACACTCAGGTGATTTCCTCCTTGCAGTTGTGACAAGATATGATGTCTTGGCTGCCTGTTCTGTTATGCTTTTCCAATCATGATAAAGTTTCCCCTCAGCACTGTGAGCTGAAATAAACCCTTTCCTCCCTTAACAAAAGAGAAACAGGTTTCTCATGCTGTCGCTGTTCTTGTTGTTGCTGCTGTGTGTGTGTGCAAGTGCACATGTGTACTGTGAATATGGTGGCCAAACGATAACCTTAGGTGTGATACTCAAGTTTGCTGTCAACCTTTTCTTTTGTTGGAGACAGGGTTTCACTGCTCTAAAACTTGCCAATTAGGTCATACTGCTGGCCAATGAGCCCCAGTGATCCTCCTCTTTCTCCCTAGCACTGGAATGTGTTACAAAAGTGAGCAAACATCCCAGTGTTTGTACATGGGTTTGGGGGCTCAAATTCAGTTCCTCACGCTTGCAAGGCAAGCACTTTACCAATTGAACTAATGACCCAGTCTAAGGGGAACTTCTTAAAGACTTTCTACTAATGTAAAACAGTGAGGAAAGGTAGCTGGTCTCCAGAGGAGATTGAGAAAGCCAGTCAGAAGAGCAAAGATACAGGAGCATAAAGGAGGAGGAGTGACCCATATGTGAAAAATATAAACTATGAAAAAATAATATTTGAAACCTCACTAAAAGTTCAGTTTTTTTTTTTTTTTTTTTTTTTTTACATGCAGGTAAACAAAACCTTTAAAGAGTTTTCAGCAAAGGAATGGCATGGTGAGATGGATATATTCAAAAGCTGAATTCAGATAAAATGCAGAAATCAGGAACAGACAAACCATTTCAGTATCTTTTATATTTATCTAGGAGACTAATGTAAAGACTATCAATTTAGTGAAACCACAGAGGAATAAATATAAAATAAGAAAAGTTTAGAAGATAAAATCTATAGGACTCAGATAAATGACTCCTCGGGCATGAGATTAGCAAAAAATAAAAAAGAAAGAAAGAAAAACAAACAAACTAGTGAACTTAGACTGTTAGCTTCAACAACAAGAATAGCTGTGTAATCCACTGAGGCAGGGAACAAAAGAAATGCAAAGGATGGCAGTGTGCAGGGCTTGTAGTAATATGGAGTCTGTGGAAATCTACCAATGACATCAATATACAAGACTAATGGAGAGAGATGTCTGACACATTTGATAGGCCGGGTGGCTAATATGAAAACTTTTAAGAACACCTCACTAATTTAACAGAGTATATTCATTATTTCTAGAATACATTATACTTAGTCTCTCTAGTGACAGTAATAGAATTTATTCTAAAAAATGCACTGCCTGGTTTCTACATGTCTTGGATTGTATTTTCTTATTTACTTTTGGCTAACACCACTTATACTATTATGTGTTTCTATTTGTGTTACTATAGCATTGATCACATCAAATGTGAATTGCACAGCTTAGAAAAAATAAAGAAAATAATTGAAAGTATAGCAATGCATTGACAATTTATTTTAAATAATGTTAAAGCACACTCTGTCCTGTGTTTGACTTTTCCTCGTTTTAGATTATAAAGTTACATTCCTTAAGAACTTCTTTGATGAGACATGTTTTGTTGAATTTTTTTAACCTAACAGATGTTTGGGTAGTTAAAATTCCTCATGAGTACGCTATCCTGTGGTTTTCACAACCTAAGTGTTACCCCAGGAATTCTTCTTCTTCACAATCTCCAGCCCTGGTGGTCTATAGGAGATGCACATTTTAAGAGTCCCATTTCATTCCATACTAATTTCACACCTACACTTCTGTAAAGTTATGCATTTTCTCAGTATTATAATAGCTATTGTGTACCACAAAGGCATTTAAAAGATTTCTATTTTATACTCCCAATACACACAACTCGACTTGCTTTGAAGATATAAATAATAAGAAAACTGAGAGATGAGTAAAACAGTCTGTAAGAATCATGTTTTTTGTTAAATAGTTCTGCCTTTTGTAATTCTGTGTACACAGTATGAAGTTGAGATATGACTATAATCCAAATGATTTAAGGAGCAAAACAGGTTGGAATCAATGATCTTGATGTGTGAATATAGAATAAAGCAGAGATGGTTTGAGTTGGCTAAACATTCTTTCCTTTATTTACTCTCATTTATAGTGATAGATTCAGAATCAGAAAGTTAACCCAACTTAGTTCTCAGCTTGCATTCTAATGTGGCTTCTGGAGTGGTCAATTTTGTTTTTGTTTTCTTTTTTATGAACCTATGGAAACTTAATAATAACATATCTTCTTAGGTTATAGGCCATTTAAAAACCTGTAATATTTATTTCTTATACTGCATGATTTTTGAGTTATTCATGGTTTAAAAAATTTAATTTCAATCCAGTTATCACATATTAAAACTTTACCAAATAAATGAAGATTTTAATAAGATGCTGTATACACTTGGCCACAGATTGACCCAACTGGAATAAAATGGCATATGTTTATGATATAGTGATTTTATATTGTTACCTGGTTCCTCTAATTATTAACGACTATTTTATATTGTCATATGATGAAATAGCATACAATTTGGTTGATAATATAAAACATCAATGCCTTTCATCCAGTTTGCAAAATATCTATATATTAATCTTTGATATGCTGAATTAATACCTTAGCATTACATACTCTATCAAAAACATCACTGTTCTCTAAGATTTTTGTTTCTGGACTGTTTTATTTCCTTTTATTTCTAAATGTTATTTCACTATATATCTTATATATTTAGTACATGTAAGCAGTTGCATTATATGTAATGATATATGTAGTATCTCTTTGTCTCTTATATCAAATGTACTTGGAGTATCTCTTTGGCCTCTTATAATCAACTAATTTTTTTTTACTGTACATTGACAAAATTCAGATGTTAAAATATATTTTAGCATTCCCTCCTTCATTAGGGACAAAAATGTTTCCTCATTCCTTATATTAGAGATAGTAACTCATTGTCATAACTTAAATGGTTAATTTCTTCCACTAACATATGACTACTCATTTGAAAATCTTTGGATTTTTAAGAATTCCAAGAAAATAAGATTATATTCCAGTTGGAAAAAGATGTATCTTTTCACTCACATCCCTTGTAACAGTGGAAGAAAGTCAATTTTCTACTAATACTAATAAATTAGTCATGTTCTTATCACCGCACATGCCTATTTCTGCTTTGAGTAACTGAGATTATAAATCTTATTTCCTTTCAACCCAAGAATGTTCAAAGTAACCATACTAAAAAGGAACTGGATAAAACAGGTTGCTTTCAACTAGCATGACTTTATTATGTAGGATTCTTACAAATCCAACATTCTAGTTTTAATTGCCAATCTTTTATTTGATGTTATATGTTCTTTATGTTAGTTAAACATCTTTGGAGCAGCCCTAAGTATACTCTTAATAGATGGTATGTTTAGAGTCCACTTCCTGATGCAGTGTAGCAGATAGAAGCAGGTACTCAATGAGTGAGCTGCTCATAGGATTCAGTACAGAAACTTCCATGGCCAATGACACACAGGTACAAGGGTAATCAAACCATAAGTTGTATATGAACTAGCCACAGGCCAGATCTGATGTGTTTTGGGCTTAACAACTAATTGGTTCTTTTTTTGTTTCTTTAAAAATTGCTGCAAACAATAAATTGAGCATTTTTGCATAACAATTTCTGATCTCCCCCCCCCCATACTTCAGAAGATCTCATACCATGGAATGTGTATAGAATAATAATCAGTCAGAGGTTAAAAAAAAAAAAAGGCTATTTCATTTAAAAAAATCCTCTGTTAATTTCCATGGTTCTATCACTCCATTATCTTATATCAGCTGACTTCATCTATTAGGGTATATATCTCACTTTTTCAAATAACTTCTAGTACCTAGCTTTAAAATTCATATATTGAGCCAAATGCCCATATTCAATCAAATCTGCATTTGTGATGTGTACCAACTGCTATCTGTCAAGCCAGCTTAAAGCTCTGTTTTACTGTTTTAATCTCTAAAGCTCCATTACTCTCAGTTAGACTCCAATAATCATTTATTTTCAAATCAGTAAGTTCAAAATAACCACTTACTGGATACTTCCAAACTGGGTCTTATTTGGTTCCACTATTCTGTCCTCTTTATTTCTTTATTTCTGTCCTCTAATTCCTTTTCTTTGATTCATTAGTTTATTTAATCAAGTTTAACTCATTCAAAAAAAATTGATTGGGTATCTACTGGTATCAGGGCTATTCTAGGCAAAAAGGAAATAATAATGATCAAAAATAAACTTTAAAAATAATCTAGAAATTATGTGATCATTAAAATAGGTAAAGTTATAAAAATACATTGCTAGTTTAGATTGAGTCATTGTGATTATTTTTCCTGAGCATGGATCATTTAAGTAAAAACAAAAAAATCTATATGCGATTCCTTCTTTTACTTTTTTTAATTTAAATTTAAACTTTTTTATTGACAACTTCCACAATTATAAACAATATCCCACGGTAATTCCCTCTTCCCCCACTTTCCCCTTTGAAACTCCACTCTCCATCATGTCCCCTCCCCCTCTCAATCAGTCTTTCTTTTATTTTGATGTCATGGTGGTATATATGAGATTTTTTTCTACCCAGGTTAAAAAGAAATAAAATTAAAGAGCATTCCAATAGAAGGAATAGGACACTTTAGAAACTCAAAATATTCTATCAGAAAATAGTCTACTGTGAGTGGGAAATAAAGGCAAGGAGGAAGTGGTTATACATAATCTATCAGGCATAAAAAAGGGAAGCCTTACATGTCACAAGACCAGTCAACTTAATTGAAAGGTAGCGATAATGAACTGGACTTATGAAAATGTATCAACATGTATATTTTAAATGATGTTGTTGTCATGAATCCCTGGTGGAGGGAAGTAACACTGTCCTGGTTTCCACTGTCTTCAGGAAGATCAGCATGTTTCTGAGATAAGCTACAGCAAAGCATGAGAAGTTTGTTGGTTAGATTGTGCTATGTGGAGAGGTTTATGAAACACATCTTTCCAGTGTTAACAGTTGATCAGATATACACTTCAATCTACAGTTCAAGGGAGCATTTGGGACTACAGATTGAAACCAGAGCATATCAGATGCAAATGAACTTTAACATCACTGGACAGAAGGTAAGAGCTCCTAAGGTCTGTAGAAAGGATCAAGTATGGATCTCTAGATACTCTAATGCTTAAAATTAGAAAAAATAATGAGTATGAGAAGTCAACAAAGGTGTCTGAGAATGGGCAATCTAACAACTCTAGGAGATAAAGTATGACAGATTTCCCAGAAACCAAAAGCTAAGGAATTAATAAAGAAGTTGGATAAACAATGTTAGTTGTTAGGATTCTGATGTAAGTGCTCAACTATATATTTTTTCTTTTTCTTTCTATTTTTGGTTTTTCGAGGTAGGTTCTTGCTGTAGCTCAGGCTGACTGGGAATTCACTATGTAGTCTCAGGCTGGCCTCAAGCTCAGTGATCCTCCTACCTCTGCCTCCTGAGTGCTGGGATTAAAAGCATGCCTAACCATGGCTGGCTTTCAACTACATTTTAAAGCCTGTGCTAGTTGCTACAAAAAATGTGATGTCAGGTACTCTGGGGAACTGTAACAAGAGTTACATTCAGTCGTCCAGACAATGGTTCTAGAATTGATCAAAGCTTATTTACTATTTATACTATCTATAAGAGTCTATCCCTGTGTCCACTTATAACAAAATTGTGTGTGTGTGTGTGTGTGTGTGTGTGTGTGTGTGTGTGTGTGTGTGTGTTTACTAAGGGAAATCAACATTTTTTAGAGGAAATTTAACTTATGTTTGAAAGTAATTGCTACTAAGATCAGATCCCTGGCTAAGAGATATAGATGTCAACTCCATAATTGACAAGCTTGTATGGTATAGTGCTGAGACTGGTACAGCTAGATTGTCTGAAGAGGAGGGACCAGGAAAGAATTGGTACTTCTGTACTTCAGAGATCTTGCTCATATAACAAGGTATGCTATTAATTTGCATTAAGTAGAAATCACCTCAATTTTACACAGCCATTGTTGAGTATAAATAATAGAAAGCTATTTACTTATGTACAGTTAATGAAGTTTTCTCAGCAAATAGGGTGACCAGTTAGCTTTAAAATATAAAACAAGTTGCAAAAGCAATTTTTACACATAATTTAATTATTTTTATGGGTAAGCATTTAAAATCCTTTCTTCTTGATTGTAAAAGAAATAAACTGCATGTAGATGAAAGAATAATTTCAAGATATTACGTTTCCTTGTATTCTTTTTTCCACCCTAGGTTAAGGGGGAATTTAGAACATAGTTTTAGTTTTCCTTAGAATGATTTTTTAAACAAGATTCATTAAGTTTTTCACATTTACAGTGTATATGATATGTGTGTATATGTAAATTTGAAGTAAACAAAAAAGATTAAAAGGAGAGTCTTCCCACAATACCTTGCTGTAATATAATACTCCAAAAGCTTGGCACAATTCTGGGAGTTTAAGAAAAGCCTTTGGGGCTGAAACTGATAGCTCTCCAAGTCTGCCCACCTGAATTCAAAACTCCCAAACTTTTATAGCCACATGCAAAGTGTCAAAGAGTCCGTTATATGGTTATGGCAAGAGGAGAAGAATATAGGAACATCCTAAAATACATGCTGGCCATTGAGTCTTATCTTCCCAGCCATGCACAAGAGAGACCGTGTCTCAAGCCAGGTATAAGTAAAGACCAACACCCAGTGCTTGTCTTTTGACCTGCACATGCACAGTGTGGCATATGTGTACCCAAGTATGTGTTTGTATGTGTGTGTGCTCACATGTGTGCATGTGTGTACATGCATACACACACATGCACACAAATTAGTAATAAAAATGGAAAGAAAAGCCTTAATAAGCACTTAGATTCTCATTTGGTTTCCAAATATGATATTATGTACAAGTTAATTTGTACTAGCTGGTTTTCACAGATAGTGATTTTACATACCTCTGGATTAACTAGCAATCATTACCACATAGAGAACTAAGAAAGCAGCATGCACATGTCAGGACTCACGGCCAGGCAGGGTCTGTGTTGAAATCCAGTTGGAAGCATCACCATATCCAGCATTGGTGCTGGCAGCCACTTGGAATCTGTACCACCTAAATTTCTTCAATCCATACACTGTCTCTTCGGTGAGGTTGGCTTCATAGAGGTACTGAATTTTTTGGTACTCAACACATTCCTCGGATTCCCATTCTCTGCATTTTTGAGCACGAAGTTGAGTGATTATCTTGTAGTTTTGGAAGTAGCCAAGAATAGTATCAGGTCTTATCCATGTAAGTGTTGCACTGGTTGACTGAACATTAGAAAAAGCAATATTTGTGGGAACACTGGGAACTAAAAAGGAAAGAGAAAAATCGACATCACCATGATGGAAGTGGTACAGACCCGACATGCCCCTACTTCTCAGCATAGTATGAGCACACTTGATAGGAAGAACCTCATACCGATTCCTTGAGGACTACTGTTTCAAGGAGGTAAAAGACAAAGCATTTTGATTATTTTCCAATGCCCAATGTGGTTGTGAAATACACTATTAAGTGGTTGGTATAAATACACTCTGGCTTCCTATAGAAAGAAAAAATTTGCTGATAAAAAGACAATCACATACTCATGTTATCCTAAGAACCTCTCTAGGAATGATCTGAATTTTGTCATTCAGTTCATAAGGAAGACATTTATTTATATTTGTCTAGAAAAACATATGACCATTTTTACATGTAGTAATTAGTGATTATAAAACAACTTTAAATAACATTACTGAAAGAATTCATGTAATTAGCTGAAAATTCTTATATATGTTTAAGATTAGAAAAATCATTCTTAAAACATTATCCACCACACTGATACTAATATGTATTTAAGGTATCAGTATATCACTGACAATCACATATTTGTAGTAGGATTCCTACTGTGACCTGCTTTGTTGTATGCAAACCATATATCAGATGCTGAGTCTTGTGATAGGGACTCAAGAAGCACTAGAGTTTACATCATGTTTTTAAAATACAAATTATTGGGAAAATGATACAAGCATAATATAAGGACTTATGGAAAGAAGTATAAAAGATTAGTGAACTAAGTAGCACTGGAATGTTTATCATACATATTTTATATTGTATAATTAATGCATATTCCCTACTATACTTAATATTTCAGAATGTTCTTAAGTATAAAATAATTCCTGAAAACTATATTAATATTCACACATAAAAAGTTAATAAATATTTTAAAATTCATTCATATATATATATATATATATATATATATATATATATATATATCAGTTCAACATTTGGTACATATCTAATGATCACTAATTAGTACAGATATAGCTGCCGAAAATAAAATGAACAAAACAAAGCAGATATCTCTTTCTGGTTAAATTGTCAAATTATAGCAAAGAGCACATATGGTATCTTGGAAGCTGACTACTGTTATGGAAATAAGTAAGGGTTGGAGAATAAATTCCATGGATAATGATATTTTAAACTGGTGGCCAAAAGGACCTCACCAATTAAAAGGTATTAAGTTCCTGATGAAGGGGGAAAAGAGATATGGAAATATGTAAGGGAGGAAACTTTCTAGCAGAGGAAATCATGATTAAAGGCCCAAAAGCAGAAACACATCTGTCATATCTGAAGAATAATGAGGCCAGAGTGACTAGTAGGAGCTAAGGTCTGAGAAGAGACACTACAAGCTAGATAATGGACATTATTGTAGGACATTGTTATGGCTTTCATTTGAGCAGACGAGTGACAGGCTCCGACATGTGTTTGCACAGAGTAATTCCACCTACTAAGTTGAGATGGACTAAGGGAGACAAAGGTAGAAGCAGGGAAACTAATAGGTAGGCACTGCGATGGACTAAGAAAGTAATGTCAGAAATGAAGGAAAGCATGCAGATTTTGAATGTAGCTTGAAGGAAAAATGATACAGGGCTTCTGAGGTATGCAAGAATGAGCAGCAAAGAAAAAGTGTAAGGCCTTTGAATGGAAAAAAAGTTAACAGATGAGTGAATAAAACAGCTGTTACTCAAATCTGAGTACCTGAACCCACTTCTTCCAAGACCCCATATAAAAACTTGAAGCTGTCAAGGGCTAGCGTAATCCTAATGTGCCTACAGCATGAAGGGAAGCAGACACAAAAGAATTTCTTGGAAGCTCATAGATGGAGTGTTGAAGAATGACAGACCCTGCTTCACTATGAGGTGGAAAGTAAGCAAGCATGCCCATGCTCACACACATGCACACACACACACACACACACACACACACACACACAGAGAGAGAGAGAGAGAGAGAGAGAGAGAGAGAGAGAGAGAGAGAGTCAAGTATTTAAAATGAAATAAATTTTGGTGGAGCAAATAAAAAGACAAACTTACTGCAAAGGAAGAGGTGGGCACTGTGGAAGGTTTAAATTTTAGAAAGAATGATCAAGCATTTATTTTAATATTTAACAATGTTAACTCTGAAATGTCTCTCCAATACCCAAAATATGCTCACTAATATATGGATATTTGAGTCTAGAGTTCTGTGGAGAGAGGCTAAAGTTAAAATTTTAACTTAGAGCTAGAGAAATGGCTTAGTTGTTAAGACACTTGCCTGTAAAGAACCCAGGTTCAATTATACCGGACCCACATAAACCAGATGCACAAAGTGGCACATGTATCTGGAGTTCATTTGCAGCAGCTAAAGGCCCTGGCATGCCTATTCTCTCTCTCTACCCCTCTCTCTCAAATAACTAAAATATTAAAAATTTAAATTATTATTATTAGTACCTTATTAGTTATATCATTTACACACCTGTTATCTATACATTTATCCAAAACTAGAATATGAAGCCTAAATCAATAAAATACAAATATAATATTTATAGTCATGGAATGTGCCTCAGTTACTTATTTAAAATGCTAATACATTACATAAAATCATATTGCATAAGAGTATTACCTAAAAAATAGCATGAAAAAGAAAATATTTGGTATTATTTAGAAGACAGGCTGTTGAATCTTTGCTTATGAATAAAAGTGACTAGAGAAAACATGTGTTAGGTAATATTTACATTTGAGAAGAATAACTTTTAGAACTAAAGAAATTCTACAATTTATTCAAATCCTTCAGTCACTAAACTTAAACTGAGTTCATATGAACATAGTACATATCTTAAAAACACTTTAATGGCCCTTTGGAGATATGATGGGGTGGCTCTCTCCTAAGGATCTGTATCTATTGGCTTGAGGGCTCAGGGATTCTCAGAGAAGAGATGGTAGGAAAGATGGACTTCATTGCTTTTAATATGGAGATGCTTAAATAGAGGTAATGTGACTGAATCAAGTCTGACATTACTTTTTAACTTATGGTAGCACTATACATAGAAAGATTGTGCATTAGAAGATCACAATAAGACAGTTTGTAAGGAAGTAGAAAGCTATTAAAGTTATGCGGTTGAGAAGTTCACAAATACATTATAACAAGTACAATGTACTGATTATATAACAGGAAGGAGAAAAATTGATAGACCAGTTAATTTCTCCATGAAAGAAATCAGCCAACAGCAGTAGGAAAGAAGTCAATTTTTATATCAATATTGGTGGCTGAATCCCTAAGTATATGCAAATGAATAATAAAACCATAGACTCAGGATCTAAAGGCAGCTTAGAAGCCATCATAATCAAATTCTCTCTGTGCATCTAAAGACGTCTCCAAGATTCTTTGTCCCTGTAGACAAGGCTTCTTCCAGTTTTACCAAGTATTGTTCCAACAGTAGAAGTGGCAGGCTTGTGCTGCCATTAATAAAGATCAAAATATGCAAACTTTAAATTTTTATCTGTTTGTTTTTTGGTATGTATCATGTTCACGAGAGTGCAGTTGCACGTCCATGCCAGGGCACATATGTGATAGGACAACTGTTGGGTTGGTCCTCGCCTGTCCAATTCATTTGAGGTAGGTTTTTTACTCTGGACTTTAGTTCTGTTGCTCTTTGCTGTGCTTTCAATGAGCTTCAGGGAAATTCTCTTGTCTCTGCCTCCCACCTTGCTTCCAGCGTTTTACATGCTGATCAAATTCTGGTGTTTCAGCTTGAGCTGCAAGTGCCTTATTCCACTGAGGCATCTCCACTGTCCCCAAATCTGCATATTTTAAAATAGAAAGCTGGGCTGGAGAGATGGCTTAGCGGTTAAGCACTTGCCTGTGAAGCCTAAGGACCCCGGTTCGAGGCTCGGTTCCCCAGGACCCACGTTAGCCAGATGCACAAGGGGGCACACACGTCTGGAGTTCGTTAGTGGTGGCTGGAGGCCCCGGCGCACCCATTCTCTCTCTCTCTCTCTCTCTCTCTCTGCCTTTCTCTCTGTGTTTGTCTCTCTCAAATAGATAAATAAAAAAAATTTTAAAAAATATAAATAAATAAAAAAATATAAAATAGAAAGCTATTTAGTGGATCTGACCTTAGTTAACATGACTCCTTTAAAAGCAGAACATTTTATTAGACTGGTTATAGAAGAGAAAAAATAATATATTTGAAGCAAGATATGGATTCAATGTACAAAAAATTTTCTACTGCTAGCTTTGAAGAAGGATGAGACCTCATGATAAATCATGCATGTCATCTCTGGTAGCTGAGAGAAGCCTTTGGCCAACAGCCAACCAAGATTGGGTAACTCAGATCTACAGAGGCAAAAAATTAAATTCTTCCACAAATCCTATATGAAAATGCAATTGATTGAATTGATTTTAGCTTGTGAGACTAAGTAGAGAACCAGGTATACCATGCCTAAAATTCTAAAGCATTGTTTTAAGCCACCCAATTCTATCGAATTTCTTTACGCAGCCAAGTATATAATAATTTGTTACACAATGATATAACTCCAATAAAACCTCTCTCTACATAATGATCAATCACTAGGCACCCTCTGAATAAACATTTGTAACAAAGTGAAACTCAAAAACTCTCTCTCTCTTAAAAATATTAAAAGGTTTAATATGGGATAGGATGGAGAGATGGCTTAGCAGTTAATTCACTTGCCTGCAAAATCAAAGAACCCAAGTTTGAGTCCCCAGGACCCACTTAAGCCAGATGCACAAGGTGGCATATGTGTCTGGAGTTTGGTTGCAGTGGCTGAAAGCCCTGGCATGCCCATTTACTCTCTATCTATCTATCTATCTATCTATCTATCTATCTATCTATCTATCTATCTTTCTATATACATACATACATATCTGTCTTTCTCTATCTCTATCTCAAATAGTAAAATAAATAATTATATTCAAATGGTGTAATATATATAAATAAATAATATATAAATAAGGTATATATATGTGAAACTTGTAAAGCTTTGCTTCTGCATCTATGTCAGATAAAAACAGAAATTGGCTGGGCATAGTGGCACATGCCTTTAATGCCAGCACTTGGGAGACAGAGGTAGGAGGATCACTGTGAGTTTGAAGCCACCCTGAGACTACATAGTGAATTCCAGGTTGGCCTGGGCTAGAGTAAGACTCTACCCCCCCCAAAAAAATAAAAAAAGCCAGGCATGGTGGCACATGCTTTTAATCCTAGCACTCAGGAGGCAGATGTAGGAGTAGGAGGATAATCGTGAGTTCGAGGCCACCTTGAGACTACATAGAGAATTCCAGGTCATCCTGAGCTAGAGTGAGACCATACCTCAAAAAACAAACCAAGACAAAAAAAAAAAAAAAAACAAAAACAGCAATCACTGCACATTAGGCTGAGTTGTGATGCACACAAAGTATCAGTCTCCACACTGACTTGTATCTTCCATGTACTAAGCTAATTAAAAAAAAACTCATTTAATATTTTTTTGCATACATGGTCAAATGAGCAGAAAATACACTATGCGTTTGATAAGGTAGGTGGCTCAGAAAGGATTTCTTGATGAATAATATTTTAATAGGTGAATGGACAATCAGAATCTGCTTACCTGAAGCAAATAAAGAAATAGTGTAAAGAGGGAAAATGAGGCTCAACATATGAAAAATTAAAGAGGGATAAGAATCACAACATGTGAAGCATTCTATGCTGAATTTAACGTTGGGATTTTAGTTTTACTTTCTATACATTGGGAGTACGTGAAAAGTTTTATCTTGAACTTTGTGTGTTCAGTTTCATTTGTGGTATACCCATCCTCCATGAGAACCAGGGACTACAGCCTGCACATTCTTTCCTTTTCACCATCAACCACCACCCATGCTTCCATCTTATCTCCCTGTTGCTCTGACACTGGAAGTAGGATAGAAGAAGATATTCACTACCCAGTAAAATAGAGAAGGCAGGGGAAGTGGCCCTTTCTGACATCTGTGTCTCTAAGAAACAACTGGTTTTTCTCCCAGTATTAGGGAAGATATTTTGATAACAAAGTTTTGATGCAGAGTAAACTTTTGCAGTAAATCACTATTTGTTCACGAAACCTAGTATTCTCTAAGTAAGTACTTCAGAGAAGAAAAGTCTTAATAGAGTAGTACTTTATCTTGACAGTGTAATAAGGTCAAGGCAATTTTTATTTTATTTTATTTTTATTCTAGGTAAGGGAAGCACACCAGAAATTTCTTTGGGCATTTAATAAGTATTTGTTCAATGCATGGATAAATTATGGGTTATTGAAACATACTTTTGACTTTCGGATGGCACCAAATCTACTCCACAGTATTCTGTTAAATATATTTAAAAAGAAAAACCACAAATGAATTGTTCTGAGGCCAAATATATAGACAAAATCCTTTAAGAGGAAACTTCACAAGTACCCGTAAGTGACCATCAGTAACTCTCATTTATATCTTGCATCTTCTCTTTTGATGAACTGTGTGTGGAACTAGACTATCTCAAGGCGACTGCCCTATTGAATTACAGATACAAAAAGGATTACACTCATTTTAGCATGGAGAATCAGATTTCCATTCTTTAAGAATGACTAAAAGCCTTCAATTTCTTTATCCACAGATGGTACTAATTTGAACACATCATTCCATGCTTCCTGGAGTAATCACACAGCTTGCTTAAA
Source organism: Jaculus jaculus (assembly GCF_020740685.1). Lineage (NCBI taxonomy): Eukaryota > Metazoa > Chordata > Mammalia > Rodentia > Dipodidae > Jaculus > Jaculus jaculus. The sequence continues at coordinate 124,013,566 of NC_059107.1, read as the reverse complement.
TTTTCTAAACATGACTGAACTGTGATGAAGCGATCAACATTAACTGCCAAGCTACTTAGTGAAATATGATTTTATTAATACATTTTTTATATCAGTAAAATACTTACATTGCAATCTAAATTAGGGCATCTATTGAACAGTATAAAACTTACCACTGGTATAAATTTAATCTAGTTTGTACTTACTACCCAGATACTCTTTAAAGATGAAAATTGTATAAAATTCAATGATCTATTAATTTCTCAATGTCAATTTTAAATTCTTTGTTTGCTTTTTTTTATTTGAGAGTGAAATACAGAAGGAGAAAGAGGCAGATTGTAGAGACAGAATGGACATGTCAGGGCCTCCAGCCACTGCAAACAAACTTCAGACACATGTGCCCCCTTGTGCACTGGTTAGTTGGGTCCTGGGGAATCATGCCTCAAACCGGGGTCCTTAGGATTCACAGGCAAGTGCTTAACTGAGCCATCTCTCCAGCCCTCAATGTCAATTTTATAAGTTGCCAACCTCTCACCATGAGCATCTGATGACACTTTGTAGTACCTTGTTGGTGATCTGTTTATGTGCACTAATAAGGAAAAATGAAGGTCATCATTTCTCTACTTATGACTATATATTCTAATCTTCAAAAATGGTGCTGGACAAACTGGATAACCACATGCAAGAAACTGAAACTTGATCCACACATTTCACTCTGCACTACACTCAAATTCAAATGGATCAAAGACCTCAATATAAGACCAGAAACTTGAATACTACTGGAAGAAAATTTAGGAAGTACTTTCCATAATATAGGAATGGAAAAAGACTTCCTGAACAAAAACCCAATAGCTCACGATCTTAAATAGTCACTCAACCAATGGGATCACATGAAGCTAAAGAGTTTCTTTACAGATGAAGCATACAATAAGCAAAGCCAATAGATTACCCACAGAATGGGAGAAAATATTTGCGAGTTATTCAACTGATAGAGGCTTAATCTCTAGAATCTACAAAGAACTAAAAAATCTAAATAGTAAGAAGTCAAACACCCCACTCACAAAATGGGGCAAAGAGCTGAACAGGCAGTTCTCAGAGGAAGAAACATAAATGGCAAACACACACTTAAGAAAATGTTCATCATCCCTAATCATCAGAGAAATGCAAATTAAAACTACGATGAGATTCCACCTTACCCCAATAAGGAGAGCAGACATCAAAAAATCAAATGAAAATAGATGCTGGTGAGGATGTGGTGAAGTAGGAACACTCATCCACTGTTGGTGGGAATGTAGGATGGTACAACCACTTTGGAAAGCAATATGGAGACTCCTGAAAAAGCTGACTATAGAGATACCAACAGACCCAGTTATTTCCTTACTGGGCATCTACCCTAAAACCTTCAAACCACAGGCCAGAGAGATTTGCTCAACCATGTTTGTAGCAGCTCAATTCATAATAGATAAGAGCTTGAATCAATCCAGATGTCTATCACCAGAAGAATGGATAACTAAAATGTGGTATATCTTCACAATGGAATTCTACACAGCAGTAAGAAAAAAAATGACACAAAGAAATTTGGGGGAAAATGGGTGAACCTGGAACAGATCATTCTCAGTGAATTTACCCAATCACAGAAAGAAAAAAAAAAATTGCCACATAGTCTCACTCATCTACAGCACCTAACATGAATCTACCCAAGATACCTTACATACCCAGCAAGTATCTTATGGACTAGACACTAGGATGGAGGGGGTAAGAGGGGAGGGCATCGAAGGGGTGGGAAACACTAATCTAGACCCAAACTGCAATGGTACCATAAAAGCCTACTTCCTAAAAGGCAGAACAAATGGCTGAACCTTCACCTTCACCGTGTCCTTACAGGAAACACCTGAAACACAAGACACTGGAGAGGGTAGGATCAAGTCTAACCTAAATCTTCTACATCTTCCCTCCCTCCCTATCCCCCTCCCTCTCTCTATTTCCCCTAACTCTTGTATATTAGTTATCTTTCTCCTCATTTTCTTAGTGGGCACTGACCTGTAATTCCCAGTACCAGAATGGGGCTATCATCCACAATGAGCTTTTGATCAGAGAAACCTACAAGGTTGCCTAAAAGAATGACAGATTTCTGTCAGAGTACTTGATGACCCACCAAAAGTCAGTGGTAGGACCCTATTGCTGATCACACCATATGCAACTGACACTTAAAATGGAACAGCTTGCTGGAAGCCGGGAGAGAGTCAGTCCCCAGTCAGCGTGTCTAGTGCCAGAAGGTGCTACATGGGTGATTGGGGGAAATGACCAATATCTGTCCAAGCAACTCATGGTCTAACCTACCTAGCAACAAATAACCTGATGTTATGCCCACACAAGTGCAATAGTGGCACACAGCCATGGTGGGAATCTGGTTGCTCTTGATTCAGCTAACTGATCCCCTCATTGGCACCATACTCATAGCTGGATCTGGGAAACAAGTCAGAACTGTACCCAAACATAAGCCCGCTCTCCGTTAACAAGCTACCACAAATTGTGGGCTACAAGAGGGCCTACACCTATTAAATTCTCTATAAAAAAGTAAGGGTTATCTCATTTGTCTGGTGCTAACTTATTCTCCATTGGAGAATCTGCTTCTCTTTTTCAGATAGATGTAGATCCTAAGGACAAAGTCACCCTATCATACCTCAAAAGGGTCCTGGCTGAAACTAAGAAAAATTGGTGAAACAAGCAAGAGTGCTGTTTTCTTGGTGAACCAGGTACCAGCACAAGGTGAAGGAGATCAACACAGAGAAAAATCAACTCCTACAAAATCAGAGATCCTGAGACCCAGAGGCCCCCAACACCTCATCACTGAAGCAGACCAAAAATGAACCCAACATGGCTCAGGGAAATTTTGTGGAAGAGGGGCTGGAAAGAATGTCAGAGCCACATGTTGGGTCATGATATGCAGAGACACATATCCTACCCATAACTGTGGGCTAGCTCCATAATGCATGACCCATATACCTCTAACAAGGAGGGGATGGAGGGAGGGGGTAGGACATGGATGAGCCTAACAATGGTACCAAATTGACTATATTTGCTGAGTACAAAACTAATTAATAAAAAAGTAAAAATGTATACTCTCAAGCCAAACAGTTGTTTAATCATTTATATTTATGACTTATATTTAGGAAACATTGAAAAATATCAAAAGGACATTAACTAGGTTGTGAAAAATAATTTATTCTCTAGAAATTGTTAATATTCTTAAAGTCTATTTTTAAATTTATTTTTATTAGCTATGTACATACTTAGTATATAAACAACACATCTTGAAAACATCACTTCCCTCATCCCTGCTCATTTTCTGAAGAGGCCTCTCTTGTTGGGGATGCAGGTCAACCCCATGGGGATTGTGGGTCATGCATTATGAGGGTAGCAGTCAGTTATGGGGGAGAGGCAATATCTGTGCATAATGTCCCAATTTGTGGCTCTAAAAATCTTTCCAACTCCTCTTCCACAAAATTTCCTGAGCCATGTTGGGTGACTTTTAAGTTTACTTAAGTGATGGGCTCTTAGGAGCCTCTGGACCTCTGTTTTGGTATGTGTTCTCAATGTCTACCTCTTTCATCCTTGTGCTGATATCAGGTCCACCAAGAAAGCAACACTCTTGTTCGTTTGATTGAAACATTTTAAAACATGAGTCATAGATATATAACCTAAGCCTTCAAAATATAATGGTGGCTAATAATAGCACAGTATGGCGCCTTATAAAAATTGAAATCTGTACAAATCAAATATCAGCATACTAGGTATACCTTTTGCACTGATCTGAAACTAATTAATAATTTATGGCATATTTCTTATGAGTTGCATGTACAGATTACATGTCTTTGGGTATAAACCTCTTTTAATATATTTAAGAAAGATTATTTACTTAAAAACAACCATGAGAACATAATGACAATAGGAAAAACTCAGTGGAAAAATTACACTATTCCAGTAGACAGAAAATGGAGAATGTTATATAAAGGACATACAATGTTGCCAAGGACTCAAAAAAATGAAAAATGCAGGCCATGAGATGTGGTGTTACTTAAGGCAGTGAAAGTTTTGCTGAGAAGAATAAATGACAACTATATGTAACTGACAAAATTGCTTGGTAAAATAAATAAATTTAATATCACAAGAGGGCTGGAGAGATGGCTTAGTGGTTAAGCGCTTGCCTGTGAAGCCTAAGGACCCTGGTTCGAGGCTCAATTCCCCAGGACCCACGTTAGCCAGATGCACAAGGGGGAGCACATGTCTGGGGTTCGTTTGCAGTGTCTGGAGGCCCTGACACACCCGTTCTCTCTCTCTGCCTCTTTCTCTCTCTGTCTGTCACTCTCAAATAAATAAAAATAAACAAAAATAATTTTTAAAAAATCACAAGAAACTCAGGAAAGTCTATAATATAATATATGGTATACATGGAAACCTAATAATTATTCCTTTAAAAACTAAATGAATAAGTGGATAAATTAAAGATTATGTCTATGAATAAATTTCTGCATAACAAGTACCACAAATGTTGACTGTCATTGAATGATGTCAAAATACCTTCTAAGGAATACAACTCTACAAGAAAAAATATTGACATACAAAATGTTCAGCATATAAAATGTTACTGGATCTAATCTTTGGGAAAATATTCATTATAAATGAAGAAATTAAGATTTTTGGGAATTCTATAAAGTGTAAAATTAGGGAATGGGGAGAAAAATCAATAAAGTATTAAAGGATGGTGTGAATCTGGAGAATTCATGGAAAAAAGATGTCAATAAAAAAATAATCTCCAGGGCTGGAAAGGTGGCTTAGCAGATAGGAGCCAGGTTTGATTCCGCAGTATCCACATAAGCCAGATGCACAAGGTTGTGCATGCATGTGGGGTTTGTTTGCAGTGGCTAGAGGCCCTACCATGCCCATTCTCCCTCCCTCCCTCTCTCTCTCTCATAAATGAAATACCTTCTGGTTACTGAAATACTTTAAAATAAGTTTTTAAAATACCCTCTGGTTCCTCTGGTTAATGAAACATTTTAAGAAGAAAAAAATGTCCAATAATCAATCCAAAGTCATTCACATGAAGATAGGGGAGATGGCTCATTACATGAAGCACTTTTCGTAAAGTATGAGTATCAGACTTTGACCTGCAACACCCAAATAAAAAGCTGGACACACACACACACACACACACACACACACACACACACACACACATAATACACACATAAATAATAAACAAATAAAGTCATGCAAATAATAAAATGAAAAATCTCTATTCTGTGTCTCTATCAATAGATATTTATGAAGGCTGTTCTACAAAAAGAAAATGTGCTTTGTATAACTAGAATTTTTGTCAAAATCACAAATAGTGAGAACTCAGATTTGTATTTTAGTAAAAACAGTAATTTTGAAAGAGCAGCCAAAATTTAATATAAAAATATTTCAGTCTCTAAATTGGATAACTTCAAGGGACTCTGATGTGGTAATAGTTTATAACAAGTTTAATCTCCTGCAGATAGCAAGTGTGAAATTCAGAGGCAGGGTTGCAAACAGCTCTCAGCCTGACATATCAGGAGTGGATAATGAGGCAGCCAAAAAACTGGAAAAGAAGAAAGCCTCAGAAGAGTTACCCAAAAATCTGACTTACAACACAAGAGAAAAATTATAGTCAGTGAATTTTATCACTGGTATTTTTTCTTTGCCTATTTTTTTTTTTTTTTGGTATGTGTGAGAGAGCATTGTTTGTGTGCATGTTCATGTGTGAGCATGCATGTACACTATGTGGAGGTCACAAGGAAATGTGTGCTGCACCTTGGCCTCCACTTTATTTGATACATGGTCTCTTCTCATGGGTAGTTGCTATGTTCAACAGGTCAGCTGGCTTAACAGCCTGCAGCAGATTCTGCCATCTCTACCTCCCCTACCAGGTGAACTGAGATTACAGATCTTCATGCAACAGCAGCTGACTTTGTATGTGGATCTTGGAGATGCAAACTCTGGTAACTCATTCTTATCTGGGAAGCCTTTTATCCACTGAGTCATCCCCTCATGCCGAGTACTACAACTTTGTTAGTTTTGAGACACAAAAAGTATAGAACTGAATATACAAGGAATATCAAGGTGCATATAGTTGGAGTTACAGAGAATAGAACTGAAAGAACACAGGAGATATCTGAAAAATAATGCTGATTCTAGTTTAAAAAACAACATAATTTATGGACACAAAATTTTTAATGAACCAAAAGATAAGTTAATGCAATAAAATCATGCTAGCTACGTCATTACAACACTACTTAAAATAACATAAAACCAATGTCTGCTTACAAACATATTTTATAACAAAATGAAAACTAATGCCAAAATTGCAAAGCATCTCATACACAGACACAACAAAACAACCTGGCTGTTATTTTATCAGAAACAATGAGAATGAAAAGACAAAGGAATGCCACCTTTAAAGTCAAAAATGAAGTACTACCAACAACTCAGAATTACAAATCCATATCCTTTAAAAGTGAAATGGGGAAAATACATGTTATGTAAATAAACTGTGAGATGTTTTGATTTCAGGCTATTTACACTTCAAGAAATGATAGAGATCTTTAGAGAAAAGGAAATTATATTACCTATAATTCATAACTACAGAACCAAACATTACTAATATGATAGGCCAGCTATAATAATATCTGAATATTTTTCTTAGTTTTATAAATATCTACTTGTTCTATAAGTAAAAAATAATGAGTGCAACATATTATAGTACTTAAAATGTATATGCATGCAAAACATTTAAAATATGTACATGTGAAATATATGATAACAGTAGCAAAACATAGAGAAAGATAAAAGTATACTGTTTCAAAGTTCAAATGGATAGTCTATGGGCACTTATACAATATTGAGTTGGCAAAAGTTACAGGATTATATTCCAATCCCTTGAGTCATTACTATAAATAATAATATATAGGAATATGGCTAACCTAGCCAACAGAGGCATTGAAGTATAATAGGAAGAAAGAAAACAGAAGCTAAAAAATGAAAAAAAAAAACAGCAAATGAATAGAAAAGAGTAGGTTCAATCCAACAAAATGAAAAATGGTTTTAAGTCTAGATGAACTGTAGCTGACCAGGAAACCATTAAAGGGCATGGCTGTTTCTCAGACCTGAAGACTGGGCTGCTTCTTGCCAGTGTCAGACACCTGAATAATTGCTGTATGTGCTTATTGTATGGTCAGACCACATCAGTACATTTCTATGCAAGGGGGACAAGGCAATGTGGTGGTTATGATCTTAGCTAACCTGTTCAAATGCCTTTTCCAGTTGATTAATCTATTTTCATATTTATAAAGGAGCCTTAATATTGTGCCTCATAGGCTTTCAACCTTGTGGTTGGGAGTGGGGCTGTAGGCATTAGGGCCTGCTCTTAACGTATTTGTCAAGATGCGATGCAACTAGTTGGTTAAATTTATACTTGCACTGATTTTTCTTCCCTTCCTGTTATAGCTGGAGTTTTGGGAACAGTCTGTTCTTATAGAGCCGCAATAAGAAATAACCAAATAATGAAGATGGTCAAATATTTTCACAATGTGTTTCTGATTGTTTTTTGTAAAAACTTTCCCAGACACTTTCAGATTAAAAAATAAAGTTGATGTTGCAGGTGTTTAAAAAAAGGAAGTTCTACTATAATATAAAACTCCAAGGTCAGTTGGTTTAATCGACTAATTGTATCAGACTATAACAAAATTTACAGTGAAATTAATTGTGGCCACATGTGGTAGCACACGCCTTTAATCTCAAAACTCGGGAAGCCAAAGTAAGAGGATTATTGTACCAAAAAAGAAAGAAAGAAAGAAAGAAAGAAAGAAAGAAAGAAAGAAAGAAAGAAAGAAAGAAAGAAAGAAAGAAAGAAAAAGAGCCAGGTGGTGGCACACGCCTTTAATCCCAGCATTTAGGAGACAGAGGGCAGAGGTAGGAGGATCACCCCTACCTCAGAAAAAAAGGAGGATTGCTATGAGTTCAAGGCCACCTTGAAACTACATAGTGAATTCCAAGTCAGCCTGGCTAGAGTGAGAACCTACCTGGAAAACAAACAAAAAAAAGTTATGAAAAGGAAAGAGAAAAAAGGCTTTCCAACTATTTTAATTAAGCCAGAATAAGTTCCTTTGCATGATATTATAATGAAAAGAAATACTAGTTTATAGCCTGAACACAGATACTACAACCCAACACTAAATATTAACAAGAAAAATCCAGTGACATATAATAGCACAGACCAAGTACAAATGAGTCATGAAGTTATCATACTAGCAGTAAAAGAGAAAAGGTTACTTCAATTAATTCAGAAAGATGTGAGAAAATTCAACATTGATTAAACAATAAATATCGATAGCAAATTATAACTATAATCTAACTCATTTTGACAAGGGACATTTAACAAAAAGCCAACAGCAACATCATACAAAATACTGAACTGACACTTTTCCTATGCTCAGGAAAAATGAAGACGTCTTTTCCTATTTCAATTTAAGTTTCTATCAGAAAATCTGGACAGTACAATAAAACAAGAAAAATTAGAGCTAACAAAGAGATAAAAAAGCTTTTAGTTAGAGTACAGATGACATTTTAGTACTGGAAATTCAAAGAAATACATTTTTAAAGTTGGACACTATCCAGGCTACATAGTAAAGCTCTGTTTCAAACAACCAAATTATCACTAAGCCAAAATCTAATTATTCACATTATAAATTACAGCATATTAAGTGACTGATATTTTTTAATAAAATTGATAATTAATTTTAAAATTGTTTTCTAGTATGTTGATAGTTAACAATAAGAATTTTTAATATTAAAACAAACTATTGGGCCAGAAAGACAACTTAGTAGTTCAGGTATTTGCTGGTAAAGCCAAAGAACCCAGAATTGATTCCCTAGTGACTACATAAAGCTGATGCACAAGGTTGTACATGCATCTGGAGTGCATTTTCAGTGGCTGGAGGCCCTGGTGCACACATTCTGTCTCTCTCTTTCTCTTTCTCTCTCTTTCTCTCTCTCTCTCTCTCTCTCTCTCTCTTTCTCTGTATCCCTCTCAAGTAAATGAATAAAAAGATAAAAAGTCAATTATAGTAATCATTTATTAAGATTACCATATGCAAATAAAGCTCATATAGTCATTGCTCTTATCCCATAGTACGCTTCAAAGCAAGGATTGCCTATATGGAGAGAGTGAGAGAGAGAACATATACATATAGATGAAAATATATAAAGGGAGACTCAGTAACCACATAAAGGTTTACAACATCCTTAATCATTAAAATTGCAAACTGAGGTAACTTTAGAATACTCTTGTACATCAGTTTAGAATTACTAAAATTTAAAAAGGACAAAACCAATGAATACTGCTAAAAATGAGAAATACAACTATCCCACATTGCTGCTAGATGTTTATTTCATGTAGTCAATCACTTCCTTCCTTCAGTTGTCTTACTTTCCTGAACAGTTAAACACATATCTACCCTATGACACAGCAATTTCATATGCAAAAGATCTGTACAAAAATCATTTACAGTATTTTTCTTCATAATGTTCAGTATGGAACAATTTATATGTACATCTAAGAAAAACTATACAAATTGTGTAATACTGATATGACTTAAATCAATTTAACAATGAAAAACAAATTACTGATACTATAACAATATGAATTTCACAATTATATTCAAAAAATTTGGCAGACATGAAAGAGTGCACATAGCTAAGAACAACTAAAACTAATCTATTTGATTGAAATGATGAAAGTTGTAGTCCTAAGGAGTAGATATGGAAGAGAAATTTCCATGAGGCAAGGGAACAGTTTACATGTTGTTTGAATAATGGTTAGAGGGGTGGTGTATCTTACATAACTCACTGAACTTTTGCAGTAAACTTCTATTTATTTTAATATATGTAAATTTTCTTTAAGTAGAAAATATCAAAAGCTACAAGAGAAAATCTTTTTCATAAAGATGAAGTAACAATAATCAAGATAAGTCAGAGGACATTTTGAAAGAAACTATAACTCATACATACTGGTGCATTCTGATTAACATTTTATTTAGAGAATTTATTTATATTACATAAAATTTACTTATATAATCTTAACTTTTATTTACATAAATTTATATCTGTAATTATATTTATTTATAAATTAAAAATTTAAAGAAAAGTATCATGAATATTAATGAATTTTGAATAACCATACTAAAAGGAAGCCTGAATTAACACAAGAATGTCAATAACTACTTTTTTTCATCATTTAGTATAAAAACTTGCAAAGTTCCTAAAGCCCTGGAAAATTAGTCCTCTGTCCAGCACTCAGGAGGCAGTTAGGGTATCCCCAGGGCAAGTTAGCCAAATCAGTGAAGTCTGAGGAAAACCCTTGATGCCACCTTCCAGCCTCCAGGCATATACACAAGCACACATAGTATACATGAGTGTATACACACACACACACACACACACACACACACACACACACACATGCACAAGCACACAAAGTCTACCTAGAGATAATATAATCAGTAACAAAGTTCAGAAAAATTGGACTAACCTCCACACATATGCACAAACAAAACCCTATCCAAAATAGTGAATATAATGAGCAACTTCAGAACAATTACACTAAGTTTAGTGCATTCTTAATGAGTACATGTTTAATTATTGTGATATATAGGAGAATTTGGTTTTCAATATGATTATTGAAGTTAGTAATTCTTCATAATAAGCTATTCAAGCACAAAATCTGTGCAAGATGTTCACTGTCAAAAACTTTAATTACAATTATAATTCATTGATAAACTTAAAAATATTTACTTTTATTCTATAAATTTGGAAGAACTTAATCTTATAATGGCTGATATTTATTCATGTCTTGTATTTAAAATAGAGCTTTATTCTCAAATTTTCATTTTTGTATGTTGTGAAATTTGCAATATTTGAAATTTGCTAAGCTTGATTAACAATATTTATTCAACTTATCTATTGAAGTATTTTTCTTTACATTTCCATTTCATTCACTTTAAAGTATTTGTATATTAATGAAATATCACTTGAGAAATGTAGGGGCTTCAGTAGACTAATTTGCTTAATATTTCAGGACTTATTTTTACCATTAGTAAATGTATTCTGTGATGTTTATATTCTCATATAAACAATAGCACATTTCTGAAGCTATCAAGTACTAATGTTACCAGAAGGGAAAAAAAAAAAAAAAAACAGGACTTGAACCCCCCCACACACACATGCTTAACTTACATAAAAGAGGAAATTTAAAAAAAGAACAAGAAAAAGTGAGGGGGGGGTGTTTGATATGTAAAGGCTGTTAAGAAAAGTATCAGATACAACTACATAGAACAAGAATGGGGTGAAAAAAGGTAATAAGATACACCCATTTCCTATATAAGTTAATAAAAATGTTGCTTGAAGAACAGCTGGCTCTAGCTGGAGTGGGATGAAGCAGAGTAGATGCATGCAGTCACTTAATGAAGGGTATTCCAGCATCAATGAGGTCAAGGTGAATTATGCACAGTAACCCAAATTCATTTTTTAAAAAGAAAATTGCATTTAAAAGGACTTTTAAATTTAGAATTTGATACCCAAGACTATTTCAAAATAGCAAATATTACACTTTTGGAACTGGTCCAGATTTTTAAAAACTGTGGCATGAGCTAGAGACTTCATCTATTTCCCAGATTGCCTTGATATTTCATGAATCTTACAATTTTCTCATAGTACATTTTGGTTTTTTAGGTTAAGCACATGTTTGAAAGTATAAATTTTCAATCCAATTTTCACAACAGTATGTATATGTTTGTGTCAAAAAATTACTCTACCATTTAGTGAGAAAATGCTCATAATGAAAGTTTAGATGTACTTCTACTTCAAGAAACATAGAGGATCCATAGTTCTCCCTTCCCCACACTACTTACAAATCAAAACAGCTTGCATTAAATATGAGCACAAAAATAATCCCTAAAAGTAGGAAGTAAAAAGTAGACCAGCTAGGAAACACAGGACCCAAGGAAAAACATGATGAATTCCTTGAGATTTTTCTGTACCTCATGAATTTGAAGCTAGCAGGGCACTAAGGCCAACCAATCATCAAAAAGGTCCAATAAAGGGGATGGTTGGATTGCTTAGTAGTTAAGGTACTTGCCTGTGAAGACTAAGGACTAGGGTTCAATTCCCCAGTACACTTGAAAGCCAAATATGCTAGGTGGGTGCATACAGCTGTTTGTTTGCAGGGGCTAGATGCCCTGATGTACCCATTTCCTCTCTCCCTCTCTCCCAAAAATAAAATATTTTTTAAACTCTGATAGAAGTTTACTCTCTCCAAATATAAAAATTGCCATATAAACAGTGTAATCTAACCACACAGAAAACTTTTAGCATATAATAGCTCTATCAAAAAGCCAGACACACACACATACACAAACAGCAATCACAACAACAACAAAACAGTAAGACCTCCCTACCTATGATTCCAAGTTTATTTTATTTATTTTATTTATTTTATTTTTATTTAGTTATTTATTTGACAGACAAAGAGGAAGAGAGAATGAGAAAATGGGTGCTCCAGGTCCTCCAGCAACTGCAAATGAACTCCAGGCACATTTGCTCCATTGTGTATCTGGCTAACATGGGTCCTGGGGAATCAAATCTGGGCCCTTTGTCTTTGCAGGCAAATGCCTTAACTGCTAAGCCATTCCTCTTGCCTTACATTTCAAAGTTTTAATGGAGAGTCTACTCTTTAATTTCTTCCCTAGCCATACTTAACACAGTGATATCATAGGAAACATAACAAGGAGACATATTTTTCCATCCTCTGTGGAAGCCAATGAAGAACGTGAAAGAGCAGTAATGAGACAGTTACACTCCTGCCAAGACTTGGAACTGATCATTCGAAGTGAACTCACTCATCTTCAGTTCTTAACCTGGAGCTAGTTGCTGACATAACAAAATAGCAACTTAAGGCTTGGACTATAGGGAGAGTAGGATTTGGGAGAAGGAGGGGGGTACAAAAACCTGAACCCAAATTGAACTGGTACCCTAGAATCCTATATCCTGGAAGTCAGGTTAAAAGGTGGAACCCTCAAGAGGACCTTAGATGGAGCACCTGAATTGAAGGGCCCTAGAGAAAGTGAGATGAAATCTAACCTCAAATTTCTCCTGTTTCTCTTTCTTCTCTAGCTTTTTCTTTTTTCTTTTTCTTTGGTGCTGGCCTGTAAGTCCCTGTACCAGAATGTGGTATACATCCACAATGAGCTGTTGATCAGGGATACCTACTAAATTTCCCAAAACAAACAAGGCAGACTTCTGTCAGAACACTTGATTACCCACCATAGTTTAATGGTAAGACCCTACTGCTGAAGACACCAAACACTGTTTGCACAAACCATGGAGAGACCTGGTTAGAATCCAGAAGAGAGCCAGTCTTCAGATAATTAGCCTATATAGTGCTGGAAGGTGCTACCTGAGCTACCAGGGGAAAGTGGCCAACATCTGTCCAAGCAACTCATAGTCTAAGTGACTCAGAACCAAACAACTTGGCATGATGCTCAAACAAGTACAATAGTGGCACAGACCCATGGTGGGTAACAAACTGCTCTTGGATTGGCTAATAGACCCACTCAGTGGAAAGGAAACCATATCTGGAACTGGTAAAACTAATCAGAATCATATCCAGATAATGATTCTGCTTTCCACTGTCAAGCTCCCAGTAACCTTAGACTATAAAAGTGACCAAAACCTTTTAATTCTCTCTAAATTAATAATGTTTATCCTATTTAACTGGCAATGACTTTACCCTCCTTTGGAGAATATGCTTCTCTTTTTCAGATGGGAACTGGACTTGAGGAGATAAATGATGCAGCACACTCCACCCTGGCCCCAGCTGAAATCACAGAGGAACTAGGGAAATGAGCAAGAATGCTGCTGTCTTAGTTAAGCTGATATCAGCACAAGGGTGATGGAGAAAGATACTAAGGACACTCAATACCTACCAAACCATACATCTAGATGCTCCTCAGTGCCCATCACTGAAGTAGACTTACAATGCTCCCAGAATGGCTCAGGAAATCTTGTGGAAGAGGGGGCAGAAAGATGGTTAGAGCCACAAGTTGGGCATTTTGCACAGAGACATTGCCTCTCCCCCATAACTGACTGCTGCCTTTATAATGCATTACCCACAATCCCCATGGGGTTGACCTGCATCCCCATTATGGAAGGCCTCTTCAGTAAAGGGGCAAGGGGGCTGGAGAAATGGTTTAGCAGTTAAGGCACATGGCTGTGAAGCCTAAGGATCCAGTTTTGATTCTCCAAGTCCCACATAAGCCAGATGCACATGGTGGCACAGACATCTTGAGTTCATTTGCAGTGGTGAGAGCCCTGCCATACCCATTCTCTCTCTCTCTCCCTCCCTCTCTCTGTCTCTAATAAGTAAATAAAAATAAAATCTAAATTAAAAAGGGCAGAGAGGAGGGAAAGGATGGTACCAACATATGATGTTCACATACAAAGTATGTCCATATCTAATAAAAATAAATTAATTAATTAAAAAAGACAGAATGGGATTAAATTTCCATAAATCTTAAGGCCCATTGTTCCATTTATCAAAGAATTAAACATGGGCTTGTAGAAGAGTGAATTGTAAATTAAGAGATATAGCACCATTAAAAGACTGAGAAGGGCTGAAGCAATGGTTCAACAGGTATGGATGCTTGCTGCACAAACATGAGGATCTGAGCTCAGTTACTAATAACTATAAAAATACTGGGTTGGCTATGCATGCATCTAACCTCCACACCAAGGGAGGCAGAGACAGGAGAATAGTTGAGGCTTGCTACAGTAAATTTCAGGCTCAGTAAGAGACTCCATCTCAAGGAAGTAAGGCTGTAGAGTTATACTTACTGGAGGACACCCCCTGTTCAGGGTACACACATTTGCACACACTTGTACATACATAATATACACATTCTACCCCCATCAAAAATTTCAAAAAAAGACTCAGAATTTAAAATTTGGCAGGCTTTTGAATAAATTCTCACTGTCAATCTGGCAAGGAAATCTGAATATGTCATAAAATTCAGGATCACATCACATAGCCATGTGGTGGGACATCAATCAACCATGTGCTCTGAGACTATCCTGGATATGCAAATACTAGATTTGAATTCAAGCAACAACTTTATATACTTTTTTGCATCACATTGTATACTTATTAAAGAGAACATATTTAATAATGAATGTATGTGAAAGCTATTTTGTAAAACACCTGAATTTCAGCAAGATAAGTGATGCTCAAAGTTATTTCTCTCTGATCTGTGTCAGAAAACTATTATACTTCTTTGTGTTTCTATTACTTAAGCACAGATTTAGAGAATACATCAGCACACTTGAGAAAAAACAAGTAGAACTCTAAACTTTCCCAGAGCTCTTCACTTCTCATGTCAATTCAGAGGATGGGTGAGAAAAGCAATGGAAGTAGGTGTAAGAAAAGTGAATTTTTGAATGATGAATCTGCAAATTGAGAAATATTTTACTGCCCACATACAATGTATTCAATAGCATAATAGAACAGTTTAGATTCTAATAAATGATATGATTTTTATTTGACAAATAGACTGGTAAGTGGAGATCAGACTTAGCCACTATCTGAGCTCACTAAATAAACTCAGAACAAACTGAGGATCCCCAAAAGTACAAAACTACATGTCTTACTGTTTGAAAGGTTATGACTGTGATCATTTTTGTAGAAGATTTAGCATGTACATGCATAGTAGTAAGCAACACAGGAATATTTAAGGATATATATTTGTAATAAACAGTGAACTTCTAGTTGGTTCCTGCATATGTATAAGACCTCTTTGGGTGAAATTTAATAAAGAAACTATTCCTGAAAATATCAAAACCACAGTTGCATATTTTGTTTCCCTACAATAAAAAAAATTAGAAAAGCTTTGGTATATGATGGATGTACCAATTTTTAAAATTTTAAATTATGGAACTCACTTGGAAGAAATTTACATAAACATAAAATATTTTCTACAAAAAAAACATGGCTTCAAATCTCTATACTGTCACCAAATTTAATAAAACCTGTTAGTGCTGTGGGTGGTACATGTGGGCATGTATTTTGCACAAATCCAAAGTTCTAAAAGTGTCGTCTGTATATGGGCTTTCCATATTACTTTGAAGGGTACATATGCCATATTTGGGCATAAAATCCTGTTAAAAGTACCAATGTTAAGTCTCTTTTTCTTTCTGCTTTACTCCAAAACATTCCGCTGTGATTTTGGAGCCCATCTAGATACAAAGCACTAATCTCCTCATAAATTCATTTTTCATGATACATGTTTAGCTAAGTGCACATATGACCAAGTTTACACTAAAAAATACCCAGTAACCCCTGGAAGTAATTCTAAGGTCAAACACCAGGCAGTGAGAGGGAGAGCCAAATTTGATTTCACTTTATGTCAGGAATAAGAACAAAGTTAGTGACTCATAGCTGCCTGTACACTGTGACTAATCTTAGACCTCCATAAATTAAAACTTTGTAGCAGCTATAAAATTGCTTCCATTTTGAACAATGAACCCCTAGTTCTTACTAACATCTCACCAACAAACAATTCATGTGAATTCTGGTTAAAAAAAATACCAGCACACTCATATGGAACCATATACTACACAGAAAACTAAATTTTAAAGATGAAAATATTTTGAGGCATAAATTAATACTTGACATTTCAGATGAATGACTTTCCATAATCCAAACAATTATCACATGTTCTGGAAAGATAATATTAATTATTTTTTTCTGATAGATTGTTAGAAATAATACACATCAATGAAATAAAAAAAACCCTGGTGAGAATTATGTATTTTAAAGAAAGCAATTCATCGAATTGTTTTTGCAAAAACTGAAGTACTTGCAATGCAAAGACTTTCTGCTAGAAATTGTGAGTGAAACAACACAAATAAGACATGATCCATAGAATCAAAGAATTTGTAATGGAATTGAATGTATTATTACCCACATATCTTGTTTAAATGAATTTTTTTTTCTCTGTGCTAATTCAAAAATTTTGATTCCAGAAGTCTGGAGCAGGACTGAGGGAAATGTTCATTCTGAGATAGGGTGTCAAAATGTAAAGTGTATTAAGGGAGAACATAGGAAACAGTACAAGATATATACTGACTGGCTTATACCTTGATGTAATATTTCTTTAATATTGGACTTTACAGTCAGGTGTCTCTACACCCAATACATATTGTCACATTGTGTCTCAGTTCTACCAACTGAATGCCTGTCATGTTCTTTTGACAGAGTTTTCATTTCAAGTACTTCTGTACTTGATAATATTAATAGCGACTGTGCCTAGACTTTAGAAGTCTGAGTTTCTCAATTATTTTGAAATTACCATCATTCTTTTACTCACCATTCTCTGAAACTCAGATTCTGTCTAATAAAGTGAAGACCATTTTATCTGGGTGGTAGACCACCCTGATGTGGACCACCTACCTGGATTTGAATATATTACCTTCTCCTAGTCTCCACATAACAATGATCTGCTTTCATCCTGCTGGTAAAACACCTGTCATCACTTGATGGACCTGTCTGAAACTTTTTGGTCATCAAACATCCTTATGTGGTCTACTTTAGTGTGTCTACACATTTACATACTATTGAGACACCTTGAGGTACAGTGAGACATACAGAGTCAGGGACTCCTCCACTTGAGCAATGATTCAACAATCCTGGAATAAAGATCTGGAATATGTAGTCTTGAAGCTCAGTGTGTCTTACAAAACTTTAATAGAGATCATATATTTGAGCTGGACTTTAAAGAAAAAATAAAATTTTGCAAGATAGAGATATAAAGAAGTATAATATTACCTTCGAAGCAAAGCAATTTAATAATAAAAGTTCTTGGATACATTTAAGGAAGAGAATCTAGTCAATTACTAGGAGGTACTTGACTAATGTTTCCTAAGATAAGTAAATGAAATATACCGTGCTGAATAATGAAATCTCTCTGGAGGCATAAGTCACAGAGGAAATGTGGAGAAAACATATATGGATATGATACTAGAGAAGAGAAAAAAAATCCAACTTGATAAAGTGTAGGATATTTTTGTGGACAGTGAGAATAAGAACTTGGAACATTCTGGGATACTTTCACACATTGTGCCTTTCATTATTACCTCTAAGTTTCAGATACCCACATCTACACTTCAAATAGTACACTTCAACTAACAAAGAATACAAGATATAATTGCATGCTAGAATCCATTTAGTTAATTAGGTGGAAAGATGAGACTGGCAGGCTGGCTAGATTTATGTGACTAATAGGGCCACTCAAGAGTCATCCCAGGAAGCAAGAGTCTAATAGACAATGGTGGCCATCAGGTTTGAAAAGGGCAAACAACAGAGCCCTGACAGACAGAAATTGATAAGGCCTGATTATATATGGAATCAATATGAGAAACAATCACATGAAACTATGAATCTTGGGATCCAGCTGATTATTGAAAATAGGCATAAAATTGAAGAAAAGAAGTATATTTCAAGTAACATAAATTCCATTTTGAATATCCTAGTGGTTGTGAAAATTTTGCATTTTGTGTGAATGTGAAGGAGATATAAAGTATAAAATGACTGAGAGAGTGGAAAAATAAATGAAGTAATATAATAGAAACATGAGATTGAATTAAAATGGTACAAACATATGATGTGTCCATGCAAAGCATATACTTAATAGAAAAATAAAAATAGAAAATAAATAAAATGACTTAAACCCTTAGAAAAGGGAGGGCAGGGGGATTCTGAAAGAAGATATATGATGGGTACAAAGAAAGGTATAAATACTTTTGAGGTTAAGAAATGTGAAGCCATATATTTTATCTTACGTGTGAAAAAATAATTAATTACTATAGATGAGATTAGAGTAGATTGAATTAGAATGCAGCAGCTGATAAATCTTGTCACCTCAGCTCCTGTCAAGACTATTTCCTTTGCCCTTTCTTTTTGAACTTAAGTACTAGTATTATATACTACACTCCTGTT
This sequence comes from Jaculus jaculus, assembly GCF_020740685.1. Classification (NCBI taxonomy): domain Eukaryota; kingdom Metazoa; phylum Chordata; class Mammalia; order Rodentia; family Dipodidae; genus Jaculus; species Jaculus jaculus. Next base: position 123,994,464 of record NC_059107.1, on the reverse strand, counting down.
GCTTCCTTTGTGTGATGCCTCCTCCATAGATAAGTATTTTCCTTTGTAGGAAAACTGGCAGAGATTAAACAAGAAATATGTGGAAGATAGGTCTGGAAAGACGGCTCATCAGGTAATACTACTTGCCACTTAAGACTAAGGCCCTCTTTGTTAGATTACTTTGAGTTCAACTCCCCAGAGCCCACATAAAAATTCAAGGTATGACCACATACATCTGTAACCCAGGTTGAGAGGCAGAAACCAGAAAATTAATAACTTCTCTATTCATGGACAGACAGAAACTCTGGGTTGAGGAAGAAACCCCATTTCAAGGAGCTACACAGATGACATATAAGAGTATATTCTACTTTCTCCTCTGGCTTGTAAATACATGTGCAAGGGGAATGAATACCTGCATATACACATGGATACACCACATATTACACAAGTATATGCATGTGTGCACAATATTCCACATATAGTCTATACTCAGGAAAAAGGGAGAGAGGGAGGGAGATATAGAAGGTAAAAGAAGCAGTTTAGATAGCTATACAGCTCAATTTATAGGTGAAAAAATGAAGCCATTTCTATTTTTTGAACAATCTTCAGAAGGCAGCTTCTTAGCTTTTAAAAATAGAGTGAAGTCTTCTTAGATTTGGGAATCTTCATGGAAGACTCACAAGGAAGGTCTGGGATCTAAGGCATTAGTGGATGTTGTTAAAATTCATCCATTTCAGCCTGAGAAGGGGGGAAACTACAGGTTTGGAAGGACGAGAGGAAGAGAGGATGAGCTGAATGCTGAAACTAGAGAGGAGAGAGTGTGTCTCAAGTTCTAGGTGTATAGACCCAAGGACAGAAATATAGAGTAAAATTAGGGGATGTGTATTACAAGGCAGGGTGGTAGTAAGCAACATTTCCAAGATAAAAGATCTGCATGTATCAATGGTAAATGGTTATGCTGATACCTGCGGTTCTCAATAAGGTTGGTAACCAGACAAGTCCTGTTGTCAGGGAAGAATACAGTTTTCTTTACTTAACTATGTAGAATATGAAACTAGGAGGGAGGAGGTTGTGAGAGAAAGAAACACCATTAAGGGAAATAAGAGTTTCTACTTATAGACTGGAGTTTAGTAACTATTTTTTACCTCAAATAATCTAAAGAATAAAGGTGATGATACAGAATAAGAAATAGATGCAAATGAATCTGCTATTGCAAGCCATGGAGTCCAGGGAAACATCTAGAATGCCATAAAAATATGATCAAGAAAATAAAAGATGTATACTGAAAAGTTTGTATGTTTACTCCTTTTAAATTATGACAAAATATTCTTCATTGTATTAGAGGGTCTACAATTGCAGAAACACAGTAAATCCTGGTTATTCTTTTTTCTCCTTTCAAACTGCCAATGTTGTAAAAAAGATTCACTCTGCTGTACAGCTGCTACTCAGGAATCATATTGGCTACTGAAGTACATCTTATGTCTTTGAAAAGACCCAGTTTATGACTAGTTAAGTGAGTCATGTTAGTTACTTGCTTCAGGTTAGTTACCTGCTCCATGCTAGTTACCTGTTTCTGGTAGTGTGGTAACATTGCACATGCTTTCCTTTCCTTCACCTGCAGAAGTGGAAGCTCTTACTTTAAAGACATATGAGGTATTTGCCAGAAGATTTATGAAAGTATACATGTGATCTTGTGGAGAGACTTTTGTAGAATTCCTTTCAGTAGTTATTGCATAATGTGTAATGATTCCATTTGTCTTTTGGGGTGGATCCCAAGTCACTGAAATTGACTGCCAGTTAGTTGCTGTACACTGTATATTCTGCACAACATCTGGAACTTAAGAAATAAATATTGTCCAAAATTAGAATTTTATACCTATAACAAATGATTGCATTATGTGATTGACAAATACCTTTATGACCAATATGCATTTAATATATCAACATTTTACTGTATGCTAGGAGTTTTTAACATAAATGGCAGTTACCCCACTTTCTATCACAACTTGATACCACTTACAGTATTGATTCAGTCATGAAACACTACTACACCCAAGCAACAGTCCCATTCCCCACATTGTCAGAAACTGAGTAGCTGCAAATCCAAGTAGTTGTTGATACCTGGACTCCAAATCACAATCTTTAAATATATATTATGAAAGAACTTTGCATGTGGTATACATGTGTGTATGTATGCATGCTTATATGCGTATGGGCACAAGTACATGTTTATATGCATGAGGAGGCCAGAGGTTGACATTGGGTGTCCTTCCTAATTATTTTCTAGTTTAATTACTAACATGGTCTCATTTGAGCCCCAAACTTCCAAACTTAGTTATTCTCACTAGTCTAGCTGAGTAGTCAAATGAATAGCTCACTAGTCAGCTTGTTTGAAGAAATCTCCTATCTCTGACTCCCCAGTGATGAGAACACAGGCTGACGGCCATGTCTGCACAAGACTGAAATGGGTGCTAGAGGTCCAAACAAAATCATCCATGGAGATGCCTTGCTAATGGCACTTCCAGACGCTGTTGTATGCAGAAGCCTGTAACCAATTTAGAGATCCTGGGTTTTTTTGTTGTTGTTGTTTTGTTTTTCAAGGTAGGGTCTTACTCTAGCCCAGGCTAACCTGTGATTCACTATGGAGTCTCAGAGTGGCCTCGAACTACAGCGATCCTCCTACCTCTGCCTCCCCAGTGCTGGGATTAAAGGCGTGTGCCACCACACTTGGCCTAAGAAATCCTGTTTTTATATTTTGTGGAAGTTTTTGGAAACAGCTAGAAGAGCTAATCATTTACCTTTTGGGATGTCAATAAAGGGATTAATTCGGGAATTCCAAGTGCTTCCCCTATACATTAAAATTTACTTAAAAATAGTTCATTTTTTCAGGGGTCCACACTAACTCTGTGACTAGTATAAGTATTATACTAGCATACCAGAGAAGTAATTACACACACTGGAAAAACTAGTACTTTATATAGATATATCCGTGAATGTTCCCCCAGTATTATTATTAATAGCATACATCAAACCAAAGAAAAGTCATTTCTATGACGATCAGTGTCTTTGGTAGTTAAATATCATTAACCGTTCACTTCCTCATTTTAACAACCTGTAAATATTTTCATAGTAGATCTCAACATGAGACATCTGATAGTTGATCAAGTTTAGTTTATAAAACTAAATGTTTTGAATATATAGTTAATGGTTCTTTGAACCCCCAAACTAGTTGTAAAGGAATGATATATAATCTTAAAAATCAAAATTTTTCAGATACCAATAAAAGAACTGCACTTTGTGATATTATTTTAATATTGCTGATAAACTATGTATTGATATACCAAGGTTTTTCTATGCAATAACCTTAATTTTAATTTTCATTCATCTCATCAGTAAATATTGTTAATTTTTTAATAGACTAAACATTGTAAATATGTTTCACTCTTGATGTTTTGCACCTCCAGTCTTTGCTAGCAAACACAAGGCTGATATGCTGATTACGTTTCTCAGTAACTTTTTTGTTGATCTGGTTGAATCGTTGCTTCTTCATCCTGAGCATGGGAACAAAGTAATCTACAGAGCATTCACTGAATGCCCAAAATTATTAAGGGTCTTACATGGATTTTTCCAAAATTCTGGACCTCCAAATTATACAAGATAATTATTACTAATGTGTGCTTCTTTTTGGTTAAAGTTACACAGGCTCAGTGTGCCACAAGCATTTGGCAAAATTCTAGATTTAGTATCATGGAGATCAGATTCAAGTCCAGATGAGAACACATGTTTTTTTTCTACCATGAAGACTATGTATTTGATCTTTTTGAAGACATGCTATGCAAAACATCTCAAGGATCCATACATTAGTAGAGAAATTGTCATTCATCATTACTAGTCTCTGATCTCAATTTAGAGATTTATCAATACAAGAGGAAGTTCCAAGAGAGTTGCTAAGACCTGAATAGATTAGTCAGTGATTACTGTTCAAAAGTAAAAAGAGGGGAGAGATATCTATAAATGGCATATTTATGAGAGTGAAAATTATGCTTTTAAGCTACCGTCTAAAAGCTATTCAGTGCCCACAGGAAGGCAAATATGTTGCATACAAATATGCTATAGGTAAGTTGCTAGAGGACCACATTAGTGGCATTTTGTAGTTCCTGATATGTTGCAAGGGGCTATTTGAAGTAGAGATCTTTTCAAATGTTATAGTAAATCTTCTTATGCAAAATCATCTATATATTTTGTAAGAATCTATACCAGGCTATTACAAGTGGCTGCTAGTCCACTCTCCCTTTCTTCCAGTATATCTTTAAGCCTAATAATTAGGTCATTTTCCCAAATGTCTAGAAGCCTATTTTGTGACAAAATTATTCTTTTATTTTGTCTTTCTCAGCTATAATGTAAAAACTGTATAAATGTTTGTGTATGAACACATACATATGATTTCATATGTGATGCAGCCTAACCTTAAGACACTGACATTTGGTTTTCCTTTGAATAAAATATTATATAACTATGCTTTGTTACATAAACAGAGAGGGAAAGAGCAACATGTTAAATATAAGAGGAAACATGTCAGGTGAAAACACTGTGTCTACCTGACTCCTGGGTTGTGAATTTCACTATGTTACTGAATTGATTGCCATTTCCCACTTTGGTGAATGCAGACACACTGACAGAGTAGGTGCTGACAGGCTCCAGTCCAGCAAGTATAGCTTCAGTCTGAAGACCAGAAATATTCTGCAAAGGAAAAGAAATACCCTCACTCGCAAGGTGTCTTCAAACAATACCTTGTAATTAGCATAAATATCTCAGTACAATAAAGGGGTTGCTTCTAAATTTAATCTATGATTGAATGGATATTGTTAATTAAAATAAGTACTAATGTTTTGTGCTGCATGGTGGGTAGGCTCAGCTGGTGACAGAAGGATGAGCTGGGAATACTCATGGCCTTGAAGAATCCTATAATTAAGAGACATAGCCATCAGTACAAATTCTCTGCTTCCATGGAGTTTGAACTTAGAAATTCACAGATACTGCCTCAACTTCTAATTTGACACATGTTTTAGAAAAATAAGGAAAGAAACTAAAGTAGTTATTACAGCTGCCCAAGGATGAAGAAGCCAGTATTTTTAATAGACAAAATATCATTAAGAATAAAAATTTTACTTGAAAAATTTTACTTGTTATCAAAAATAACAGCTCAGTAAATCAATAATTTATTTAGAACAATAGGACAATTTTTCATGTAATATATCTAAGAATACTACATCATACCTGTCAAAATATAAACTATGTTAATTATCAAACATTTCAGTAGCAGAAACTTAACATGAACATTTTATGGCACTTTAAATTTTAGTCATTTTAATATAATGTTAAGGAAGTCACTGACAGCTTTAGGGACTTACTGTGACACCCCACTTCCTTTTATTCTTCCACACTTACTACTTACAAATGATATTCATAGGTAGCCTGGAGATTATGAGAAATCAAAAGGCATAGTGCTTGCCATCAAAGAATCTTTACATTAACAGAAAAATTTACAAAACATGCTGGTTAAGAAGAAATTAAACACAAGAAAGGAGGGCAAGTGCCAAGAGAAATGACTGAACCCATGAAGTTAATTAAACTTGGAAAGTAGTTGATTGGTTACTGAAAAGATTTACACAAGAGTAAATTTTAACAGAAACTTTTACTAAATAAATGCTCTTTCAGCATGTCTAAAACACCCAAGTTACCAAATGATCTCATAGTGGCCAAGTGTAGACAGACAGACAGCAGAGAGAGCTGGAGTAGCTCTGGGGTTACTCTCCCTCTTTATTCCCACAGGTAAAATTGGGTAGAAGAAAAAGAACAGATAAAATAAAAGAAAGCCATAAAAACATTGAAATTACTGATAAATATAGATAACCAAAATAATTTAGAAAATAAACTGCTTCATAAACCAACTTGGTGGCACACACCTTTAATACCAGCAATTGAGAAGCAGAGGTAAGAGGATTGCTATGAGTTTGAGGCCACCCTGAGACTACATAGTGAATACCAGGTCAGCCTGGGCTAGAATGAGATGCTACCTCAAAAAAAAAAAAAAGAAACCTACTTTCTTAAAAACTATATATTTAATACTTTATAGCATAAAGATTACATTGTTGCTACTAGTAAATTGCATTTGTATTATAAAAACAGAATCTTTAAAATATTAGAATTACATTCATGTAATAGTGTACTGTAATTTTATGATCATGGATGCTGTCATACTGAGTGAAAGTTACATATATATATATTTTAATTTTTTTGTTTATTTTAATTTGTTTATTTTAGAGTGACAAACAGAGAGAAAGAGGAAGATAGACAGAGAGAGAGAATGGGTGTGCCAGGGCCTCCAGCTGCTGCAAATGAACTCCAGATGTGTACGGCCCCTGTGCATCTGGCTAACGTGGGTCCTAGAGAATAGAGCCTCAAACCAGGGTCCTTAGGCTTCACAGGCAAGCGCTTAACCGCTAAGCCATCTCTCCGGCCCTATATATTGATTTTTATTTTATATTAATCACAACAGGCTATTCTCTTTCATCCCTTTGCCCCAGCTCCCGTTACCCCAGAGACTCTCCTCAGTGGGGTTATGGTATTCACTGAAGGGGCATGAAGTCCTCAGTCGGACCCTGTAGGGTAGCAGGGGACCATGCCTCAGTATATTAGCTAGGTACTCTTTATTAGGAAAAATCAGCTATCATAGGGGAAAACAATAAAACAGACTTTAAACTAAGAGATGTAAGTCTAAATGTAATGAGGTATTTAAATATGAAACTAAGCTAAAGATTAAAGATTAAAATTTATGAGTAGTTTAATTTATGCTAATGATCATAAAGGATAAAGTTGTCTAGACCGGAATTCCAAAAAGGATATAAGAATAATCAGTATAAATTTGAGGAGTTATGTTTGGGATTATATCAAAAAGACTGATGGAAAAAGGGGAAACTATAATAAGGAACTGATATTTTGGAGTGAGGAAGAAATTCCTAACCACTGCCTTTGTCACGGTCTAGACATTCTTTAAAGTACTTGGATGTGTTATCTGTTCAGTTAAGCAAGAGCAGATTAGGTTTGGTAAGAAATACCCATATGAAATCAAATGATATCAGAAAGTCAATTGTTGTATCTCAGTGGAAAAACTGATGCTTCTCAAATAGAGACTACTCAGACATAAGCCTTAGGGAAATGAGGTAAAATCAAATGTAGAGATACTGTAATGAATTTAGGGAATGTAAATTAGGAAGGAGCTAAGAAGAAAACTGATTCATGGCATAAAACTAAGGCTTCAGGGGACTGGTCTATTCCACCAACAGTATGCTCTCTTGTAGACACTTCTCTGTATGTTCACGCTCTTTGATATTCTAAACAACTATCCCAGGTCTTTTAATCACATTTTAAGATTCTTCAAGGGAATGCCTTCTAGTTTATGTTTGTTGGCCTCAAGAGTAAAGAGCTATCAAGTAAGGAAGACTGGATGATATTTATAGTTTTTTAAGTCTATATGTCATGACAACAGTAATAGTTAATACATTGATTATATGTTTTGAATTTCCCCAAATTATTTATATGGTTTTTCCCTTATAATATTCACTTTTTACCATATGCATTTATAAAGCCCCCACTTTGCACTTGAAGAAACCAAGTCTTAACAGGATAAGCAGCTTCTCTAAGACATCAAAATAAATCTCAAAGGCATGATTTGAAGCATGTAATTTGATGTCAAAGCTTTACTATACTGTTCAGCTAGGGATGTTTGTGTCAGTAATAGTCACTCTAAGGCAATTAAGCCATATATAAACATGCACACTCCAATGTGCAAACAATACTATCCTACAGATGGGATTACTCATAGAAAATGATTCTTTTTTTTCATTTTAGTATTGTCACATAATCCCTATAGGCCAAGCAAATACAAATAATAAATATAGTAATACATAATATATTATATTATAAATATATAAATATAATAAAAAATTAAGAATAAGTAAAATAAAAAAGATGCAAATAAAAATTGAATTTTAATGATGTGCTGGTTTTCAGAAAGAAACTGATGGCATAGCCTTAATCATGGCTTTTGATTTTTACTTGGAAGCTACCCATGCTGTAAAGATGACTTACCATGCTAGTAATTTATAATGCATATATGTTAAATGTGTGATGTATATATTTGTACTTGTCTTGCTGTAACTAAATAGAAACAATTTCAGACTCCACTTGCCTTTGTAGAAAAAACAGGTCATCTTTCTTAGATAAATGTTAGCAAAATGTAACAGTTTTACAATCAAATATTAGAAATCATACACATATACTATAGACTGTTCTCTTGGCTCTTTACATATTTTACATTGTTCTGAATATGAAAAAATGGAAAAAGGAAGAGAGATTAAGAGTTATAAATGAATTATATTGAAGGTAAGAAAATAGGAATTTATTTTAACAGGTACAGTGGGATGATATTTCATCAGAAAAACACCAAAAGTCCAGTATAATTGTTTTTGTGAAAAGTTTAAAATGACTCTCCTGTTACTTGTTTTGGCAATAAATATAAATATACTATACTTTATAACAGATTTCTTTTAATCCAGAAAAATATTACATATACTTCCTAGCACTAAAAAATGATACAATTAGTTCTTAAATTGTAGAAGTTATAAATCTAAATAAATTGTTCTAGGAAGCATTCAGCTTACATATATGATGAATGCTTCTTATGTTTTTCTTAAGCTTTAGAAAACATTTTTTTTAAAGTCATTTAATTAACCTTATGTGGTGTTAAGACGCTAACCCAGGGTCCTGTGCATGAGAAGAAGCAAGAACTCCATCATTGAGCTTTATCTCCAGCCCACCTGGTTAAATGAACACAGTCCATTTTTTGCATACAGGTCAAAAGACTTTAATTCAATCTCTGAAAATATTGAAATAAACATGCCACTAGGATCAACCTACCTGATGAAACATAGTATCAGTTTCATGTTCATGAATTTTAAAACTATATACTTTAACAATACCGCCTGGAAGAGGACTTGGGCTCCATTTCAGCCACACACTATTTGAAGTATAGTTGATTAAGGTCAAATTTTGTGGAGGTGCTAATGGCGCTGCAGGAAAACACAGCATAAAACTTAGAGCATAGAAATAACATTGTGACTGTAGCTGCTTGAAAAAAAGAACTAACAAACACCTAAAATCATCATTTTTTTCATTTCAGAAGCAAATATCCTAAATAATGTTTCTGTATTAGAATATAGTTGCTCCGGCGTAGATTTAAGTGGAACGGGTAATTCTGAAACATGAATTTGGGGGAAAAGGTTTGGCAAAGAAGATGAATAATTTGAAGTCTGGTACAAACACGAAATCAAATGCTCTCGAATTGTCCATGTTGTTCCTTAGAAAAAGAGAGCAAGCACAGAACAGTGAAGTCATTGAAATAAACATGGGATTTGGCTTACCTGACTCATCTGTGTAAAAGAAAAGAACACTGAAGGGACCGGATCCTTTGATAGTCCTTGCAGCAGCAAAAAAACTGTACAATGCAAATGGCGAAAGCTCTTCCAAAACTATATAATTATCAGAAGTAATAAAAGAGTAATTTCCATGTGGTCCTTGTAAACTTAAATCGTAACTTATTATTGCACCATTTGGCTTTAATGGGGGATCCCATGATAAGAGAATTGAGGTAGAGGAAAGGTTTTTAAAAGTGTTGATTATTGGTGAAGTTTCTGGGGCTATAAAAGAAAGAGAGAATATTAAATGAAACAAAAACCAATTTTCATTAATAAAGAAGCAGGTCTTGCTGTGTTAATTGAAATTGAGAAGAAACAGACATAATTAGAATATTATTTCTCATAAGAAGGCAACATAAATGAAGAGAATAGCAGTTTATGCATAATCAGCCAGGAAAGGTCCAGCCTACCATCTTCTTCTGTCTTGATGCGTAACTGGGCAGTATAGTTCTCAGAGAATCCCTTTTCTGTTGATGGAGTGATTTTAAATACATAATCAGTATATTTTTCCAGATTATCAAAATATATGCTGTTCTCATATATAACTAGAGGAGGTCTCATTTCGTGAGGTGGAGTCTGCTGTAAACTCAATGAAACGTAATAGAAGACTAGACCATTTGGTTGAAGCGGTGGAACCCAGCTTACATTGATTGCCGTTGAAGAAATGGACTCATAAGTCAGGTTTCGAACAAGCCCTTCAGGTACTAAGATAGATAATGAGCAAAAAAATATTCATTAGTTATACTAATCAAATTTACATTCACAAATAGAGTACAATCATTGAAATTACATCAACACCTCGGGCATTATTTAAATGAAGATGTGATAAACAGCACCATACTAAACGTGTTTTAATAGTAATTTGTGGGGTGGGGCATTGAGGTAGGGTCTCTGTCTAGCTCAGGCTGACCTGAAATTCATTAGGCAGTCTCAGGGTGGCCTCAAATTCTGGGTGATCCTCCTACCTCTGCCTCTGGAATGCTGGGATTAAAGGCACATGTCACCATACCGGGCTCTTAATAATGATTTTAAAACATTCAAAATAAACTCTGCTGAGCCAGGCAAGTCTTTAACCCCAGCACTCGGGAGGCAGAGTTAGGAGATCACTGAGTTCAAGGCTACCCCGAGACTATATAGTGAATTTCAGGTCATCCTGGACTAGAGTCAGACCTTACCTCAAAAAAACCAAAAAATAAAATAAAATAAGCCCTGCTATCTTTTATGTGCATGTGAATTGTTTTTATATAATATTCTCCTGATTTTCCTTTCCTACAACATGAAGATGATGTATACTCACATGTAAACTTTTGTATGGAAATATGGTATTTTGGAAATTATCTTAATAATATTTTGCATAATTTATTCTAAGGATTGTCCTTACTGGATACAGAAAGATACATGTTGAGAGCCGGTAAGTGAAGAACAGTTCACTTTTAGCTTCTCTGGTTTCCAGTAGCTAGATCTCTCTAACCACTAAAGCACCAAGCCAGCCTTGTGTTTTAAGAATTTAACTCACTTGTAAAAGCTCCAATTTTCTGATAACAAACTATATCCAACATAAACTGGAAAAGTGAAGCCCAGAGCAGTACATAGTATAAATTCATTACTTATGGCAGTACAATTATAGGTGATGAAATATTATAAAGCTGAAAGGGTCTTAGGAAAAACCTATATTTAAAGAATAGTTGAAATGATATTGACTATATATTTTACTAAATTATTTTGGATAGAGATTTCTCAGATCCACATATACTTTGGGCTAATGGGTCAACTATTTAAAAAAATTTACAACAAGAAAAGCACTCAGTTTTCATCTTTAAAATGGGTCAACTAAATATCAGTTTACATAAAAATTTAGATCAATGCTATTTCTTAATAAAAAGCTAATTCCAAAAACAAAAAAAAAGAACAAATACACAAGAGAAAGATCCACAAAAGAGATAGGGAGTGATGCACTGATCAAAATTGAAACCTAAAACAAAATCCAAAACATGAGCTTCCATCACTATGGTTTTATGAAAACTTGGTATAAACAGGATTGCATAGAAACTGTATATGAAAATTTTGTTTAGCCATAAAAAGATACTATCAGTATATTGGTGACAATGACAAAAACAAAAATTCTATGAGAAGTCTAATGTGGATTTAGTCTCTGAAAAAGAAACAAGCTGCTAGAGATTTAGGGGGGAAAGTAGTCCCTGAATTGAATGAACAAATTCATAAACTATTGCAAATTTCATTTACATAGTGTCAAAATACTTTTCATGCCCATAACCAGATGAGTGTGAAACCTTCCAAGCAAAAAAAAAAAAAAAAAAAATAGAATTTCAATGAATGGATAGAAGGTCCTGAAAATAGAAGAAGTTATTATAAGTACAATAGTTTTGCGCTATAGAAAGTATCCTTATAAACTTCTAAATAATATTAAAATAATATTAACAGCATATACAAGTAGGAAAGATGCTGGAATAATGACAGCTTTTAATTTTTTCAATTAAAAATTAAGAACTGCATTCATTTACATACTGTCTTGATCTGTGTACACATGAATTATGTCACTGCTTTGATTCCCATTTCCAACGGAAGTACTTGCTGTTAACCAAAATGTATAGTAGGTGAATATTGCCAGTCTATCTATTATCGCAGAAATGGTCATATTATCAGACTCACTGGTTACTTCATAGAATGAAAAATTCTGAAAAATAAACATATTTTATAATAATTCAGAATAAATTTTTAGTATTCATATAAATGTTACAAAATAGTTATTGCCCATGAATTGTTTCTTATTTTAACATGTTAATTTTCAGGAATAAAATATTTGATTATTTCAATTAAATTGGAAATATTTTTGTACTAAAAGTGAGATTAAATGATAAAACCTTTTCTTACTAAGTCAATACACAAAATTATCAAAAAGTCTACAGTGATACACATGCCTTTAATTCTAGCACTTGGGAGGCTAAGGGAGGAGGATCACTGTGAGTTCAAGACCAGCCTGAGACTACATAGTGAATTTTAGATAAGACTGGGCTAGAACAACACCATACCTCAAAAAAATAAATTAAAAAATCAAGTAAAGCATTAAAGATTTATACAAGATCAAGTGGCCAAGTAAAATATATAATTTAATTGTGGTGAACAGTATCATTTTTCCTTATGAAACATTCAACTATTTTTCAATGCTTTGGCTACTCTTTAACTTTGAAAAGGATTTTTAAAACTTATTTTTCTTCCTATAAAAGACAGAAGAAAAATAAAAGGACTTTCCAACATATACATTTTCAGATAGTTACTATTTTTCATCCTTTCTGGGTCCTCTTTTTTCTACAATTGTGGGGAATAAAGGTTTTTACTTTGTAGTTAGGTCTAATTTCTGGTATACAGAGTAAGAGAAATTTTAAAGCATCTTTTAACATTCAAAGTGTGTATGTAATTACTTCCTTTCTGTCAATAGTGTAAAAACAAACATATAATCATATAAAATAGAGGAAAATAGATTTAAGAAAACATATAGCTAGCCAGCCATGGTTACACATGCTTGCAATTCCAGCACTTTGGGAGAATGAATCAAGAGGATCTCGAGTTGAAGATCATTTTGGGATAGATAGTGAGATCCAGGCCAATCTGAGCTACAGTATGATATTGCCTCTAAAAAAATATGTAAAGAGCTGGGCATGGTGGCGCATGCCTCTAACACCAGCACTCAGGAGGCAGAGGTAGGAGGATCATGGTGAGTTTAAGGCCACCCTGAGACTACATAGTGAATTCCAGGTCAGCCTGGGCTAGAATGAAACCCTTGAAAAACCCCCCAAAAAATATGTAAATAATAATGTGCACCATTTTATAATATCATCTGTTTACAATGAGTGATATGAACAATTTCAAGCTACAGGAAGCAGATAAAGATTTGAAGACCTAAATTCAAGACTGGAATGGTAGGCCTGGACAAATGATATAATCTCAAAAGTTCTCCACTACTAAATACAAAATGGGAATAATCATTATAGTTTTACAGAGAGAAGCTGAGGGTTAGGCTACAGTGAAATGCATAAAGTAATTAATACCATACCTAGCACACAATGGGAAGAGTTGATTTCACCTCAATAAATAATTCATAATAGTTAATTTGACTAAGTTTATTGTCAAGATGAGTCTAATATTTGTCAACAAATTAAGTTCACCAAATTTTTAAGGTCTTTTGCCAGGATCTATCAGTGTGATAAAAGACGTACTTCAATTTTTGTAGTGGCTTACTTGGGAAGAGACATATTAAAGCCATATAGCAATCTCACACAAAATATTATATACTAACTTGAATACCTTCATGAACTTTTCACAAATACCTGGTTTATATAAGTGCCATTTAAAAAGTATTAATTACTTGAAGCTTCAAGGAAGAAACTAATTTTTACCTGTCATAGAATTTATTCTAATACCAAGAATTTTCCCAAAAAGTTATGAATTAATATGAATAATCCAGAAGCCATTATTAAGAGTATGTGACTAAACATGCAGAGACATGCATTAAACACAAAATTACACAAATTATCCTCATAATTATTTTATTTATCTATTCATAATTCACATCAATTCATTTTTGGTCAACATAATCTTTTGGCTCAAATCGTCCATTAAAATTACTGTCTTTTATGTAAATATGGTCAGTAGGTTTTGTAACTTGTTTTTTAAATTTGATTAATCAAGGAAGCTTAACACTGTTTAAATATATGTGGCTTTATGTCAGACACACTAAGGAATCAAGTAGAAGAGTTAATACCCTACACCAAACATGATACATGACAATGAAAGTGAGACAAGATAGCCTACCAAGCAGTAGTAATAGTAGAAATTAAATTCCCCAAGAAAGGAAGAAAGGATTGTTTTAGACCATATTCAAGTGCAGAATTATAACTAAGTGCTGACAATAGAAGTTTATTACAATAGTTTTATATCTTTAATTAGAATAATTATTGGTCATTAAGTCTGAGCATGACACTGTTCCAGAGGAGATCAGTAAAAGGCAAATACAATGTGCCCCTTTTTTCAAGAGCTTAAGAGTTGAGACAACAACCAACAAACTATTAACATGCCAGGAACCAAAATTCTGTGTGTGTTAAGGGGGGGGGGGAAGAGACTGAACAAGAGAAAAGTTATATACCTAACTGCTATAAAACTTTCATCCTAGAATCTCTTATGTCCTACCAGTCCAAAACAGACAACCATGTCGTGAATAATGCTACTCAGAACATTAATTTTAGTAGTTCATGAAAGCACAAATGAGTGTCCAGCAACACGAGGCTGGAGTCCTGATATGTTTAAATATCCACCTGCCCTCTGCCTCTTGCAGCTGTTATGCTTAAAAGCATTCTTAGGATTAATCAAAGATCACGTGTTCTAAAACAGATGAGTTGAAAATGTGATCATATTTTATACCCAGATTTGAATAGATTGAAAAGAACCTGATAAAACCCTAGTTACCTTTTCATAATGGACTATTTAGATGAGGACAAAACAAATCAAAATATTATCACTTGTAAATGGTAGAAGCAAAACCCTCACTACCTTCTATACTACAAAATCACCTGGCAATGCTTTTGTTAAATGCATGTAAGGGCTGTAAGTTGAGCATCATTTATTGAATAATGACACTGTTAAAAAAAAAAAACTTCAAACTATTCTGTGGTGAAAATAAATTATCTTGCTTCATTTTTCTTCCACAAAGAGAATAAAAAGGAACAAAAAAACTGCTCAATGTACAGAGAGGAATAAAATGGAACCCTCCCATTGCCTATTAATCTAAGGTAATTGTTTAAAGATTCTTTGTATATAATTACATCCATATCTAACTTGCTGTTTTATAAAGTTACTTCCTTATAAGGCATGAAATGCTAGATAATCAAACCATTAGAAGGCAGAATGTAAACACTGACCAGTCTCTGAACGTTGCACTATTTCTTTCTGAGATGGCTTTCCAAGCTCTACCCTCACCCTATTCCTTTTAACCTACATATAGTCTTGCCTGATTTAGTCCTTCAGGTTGTCACTCAAAGACCTGACTCTATAACTTGCTCAGGTTTTCAGGAACAATCTAGATTATGACACTCAACACAAGGTTTCTGCCTCTCCTTTCACTAAACAGACACAAATACATACTGTTAGAGTTACAATCAATACAGAGTAAGTGGCCCAAGTAAAGTATTTATGCCATGCACTGCAGTAGTTCTAAACTATTTCCCAGATAATATTTTAAACTTCCTTATTCACACTATTCTTATTTCATCTTGTTCATATATTATAGATCTGACCAAAGCTAAATTTGGGGAAATACAATTCTGTTGTCAACAAGTAAAGAATATGACTTGAAATGAAACTCACTTTGGCTATTATGTAGCATTTATATTCTCATCCCAGAACTGTCCGTCTGCAAACTATTCAGCCCTGTGACTTACAAACATGTAACCACATGCCTAATGGTCTTCATTACATCTGATAAGCCATAGTGCTACCATTACTATTTGCTAAAAATCTCTTGCTAATAACCAAAAATGCTTTTAAAATTTTTATTTATTTATTTGTAAAGAGAGACAGAGAAAGAAAGAGAGAAGTGAGAGACTGAAAGAGAGAGAGAAAGAGAATATGGGCATGCCAGGGCCTCTAGTCACTGCAAATGATCTCTAAATGCTTGTGCCTTTTTCTGCATCTGGCTTTACAAGGGTACTGGTAATCAAATCCTGGTTGTTAGGCTTTGCAGGCCAGTGCCTTAACCACTGAACAATCTCCCTGGCACAATAATAAAAATATTTTAATTAAAGACACATGCAGCATATTTAAAATCTAAACTTGCTTAAATTATATACAACCCTAATTAATACATGTTCTTAACTAAAAGAAATAACTTTTGGAATAAGTCAAACAATTATACTTTAAAGAGAAAATTTCTTACAGGAAGTAGAGTTGAGGCCATTTTAACATTCAGAATTTTAAATACATGGAATTGAACTGCTGTCAATATTCATAAAACTGATATGGAAGGAGTACATGGGCATGTGCACTGCTGTGTATATTCAGGGAAGAGATTTAAATGTACCTTACATGTCTCCACCACTATATTATATAACAATGGGACTAAATATTTCACCCATGATCAATTATCAGGATAAAGTAAATAATGTGTTCTACCATGAAAAGTCAACATCATCAACAAAATCCAAGGGCAAAAAAATAAAGAAACACTGAAGACTTACCTGCATAAAAGTACCTGAAGTATTTTTGTAATAAACAGAATAGTATTGTATAATTCCATTAGGTTTTGAAGGAGGTGTCCAAAAGAGAATTATTGATGAGGAACTGAGATTTGCATAACGAACTTCTTTGGGAGGATCACTAGGTGCTATGAAAAAATCAAATTAAAAAGCATAGTTTATGGGGCTGGAGAGATGGCTCAGCAATTAAGGCTCTTGTTTACAAAGCCTAAGGACCTAAGTTTGATTTCCCAACACCCACATAAAGACAAATGCACAAGGGATCACATGTGTCTAGAGTTTCTTCGC
The DNA here is from genome assembly GCF_020740685.1 of Jaculus jaculus. Lineage (NCBI taxonomy): Eukaryota > Metazoa > Chordata > Mammalia > Rodentia > Dipodidae > Jaculus > Jaculus jaculus. The sequence goes on along the minus strand of NC_059107.1, from coordinate 123,977,396 downwards.
AATGTCTAGAGGTCATGGCATGCCCATTTCTTCTCTCACTCTACCTGCCTCCTTCTCTGTTTTTTAAAAGAAATTTGAAAAATATATTTTCAAAAATATAGTTTATGCTACAATTTATGTCTGAATTTTGCCTAACTTTGATAAGCTAAAGATGACAATAATTATTTTCAAGAAATATCTTGAACTAGCAATATCTATTCAGGTGTCATGAGTGAAATCCATAAGACATTCATAATGTCATCACCCTACATTTGACTATAGTAATATCCACACAGAGATCAGAGAGACTTTTTACTCATAATATTACCCTGAGCCTAAGAGATGCCTCATTACACTGGATTTGAAAACAACAGATTTCCAGTATAGAATATGTTAACATGAAAACCTATTTTAATGTACTTTTGAATTGAACAAGTCATTTAGCCTACACATGACTACATCTTAATTATCATGCTGAGCATTTACAAATGTATACTTACTTAATCATCATAATAAACCTATGAAATGATAATATATTGTTTTCACTTTACAAAAGAGAAATTGAAGGACAAAAACGTTTAGCTTTCCTAACAGTGAACAGTTATAAATTAGATGGTAATTTTATATCCTCTGGTGATGGATTTGGCTTAAAAACACATGTTGATACTTGATACTCATCTGAGAAGACTATCCTCTAAATTAGCTTAGAACCTTAAGATCTTACCTCCTTCTGGTGTCCGAAAGTTAATGATACTGCTTCTTGTGTTCCCATCACCAAATCTGGTGCTAGCAGTTACATAGGCATTATATGCAACGTTGTAGTCCAAATCTGAAACCTCTAATGATGCTTCAGTTACATTCATAGTTTTTAATGATGATCTATCCCTAAGAGAGAGGAAAGGTATCTGTAAAGTTGACTTTTATGTTAAACATAGACATATTGAGAAAAATACACTGTTATAAGGAACATTACTATACCAAAATTTATTAGACTAACATGATAAACATGTCATTATCCTGAAGTTAGTAAATTTCAAATTACTTTAGTAAATCAACTTCAATTCCCTTGAAGTATATTCAGTCAAGTGTTAATAAGATTTTTATGATTACAAGTGGCTTGAACCAATTTTGATGGACCTTGTGGTGGCTAATCTTGAGTCAATTTGGCTAGTCTGGGAAGCACCTCAAAAATTATAAGTGCACTAATCAGTGTTTCTGTGAGGGAATTTTTAGAGGGGATTTGTTAGGGGAGAGGACTTAACTCAGATGTGGGCAACATCACTCTATAGGTTGGGAGCTCAAGTAGAATAAAAGGGAAAAAAAGAAGAAATATATCAAGCCTACACATTCTCTCCCTTTGCTTATTGGAAGTCTTCCTCCACATCTTCCTTGCCAGGATGATTTTAAGCCTCTGAAACTAGGAGCCAAAATAACTGTCTTCTCCTTTAACTTGATTTGATCAGCTACTTTGTCAAGACAGAATATAGAAATGGCATTCTGCAGAAATACAGTGTACTCAATGAAATTTTGGTAAATTATTGAATACCAATGTCTTAGTTATTAAATATTTTAGGAATATTTTGTGCTGCCAATAATTTTGACACACTTTTTCATACCAATTGTGACTTGAATGTAAAATGCCCCTCACAACCTCATGTATTTATGATTAAGCTTCATATTTGATTCAAGAGGCAGGGCCTTTGGGAGATGAAGGTTTACTAGAAGTGTTCCTAGGTGCTGACCTGGGATTTTATGACCCGGCGCCTCTACCCCATGCTAGCCATCTCAGTCTTGATTCTTCCACTCTGTCGAGGCAACAATATGTGATGCTTGGCTGTCAATTCTTGCCAAGATTTCACCATAAAGATGAAACTTTCCCTATAGACCTTAAGCTGAAATAAACCCTTTGCTTCCAGAAGATGCCCCTAGTTAAGTATTTGTCCCACCAATAAAAAGATAATTGCTACACCAAGGTTTTAGTTGTTAAAATATTTTAATGTCCATAAGATTGTGTTTGTACCGTAATTTTATTTTCAAAAATCCTTTTCTCATATGTTGCATTTAATAACTTTTATTTCTAAACCAATCAAAATCAAAAAAGCAGGAAATGATAGTACTTTCTAAAATAGGGAACTTCAGGGTGATTCTTTACTTATTTCATACAAATGAAAATGAAAACAATGTATGTATGATATACAAGAGAGAAAATAGAGAATACAAATGCCACTTAATAAAAATCTTAAAATATTTTAAAATGCCATTCCAGAAAAGGAAACAAGTCAAATATATACTGGGCCAAAACTAAATAAATATCAAAATACTAAGAAGGAAGAAGAGGCAAGATAATGTAAATGCTATAAATAACACAGGATAAAAAATTACTTTATTCAGTCACATTAGCTGTTTTCATGGTTTTGAATTATGTGGAGATTAGTGTCTAAAACAAAAGGACAAATAGGTACATATTGATGATCAAATGTGTATCTAGACATAGACAATGAAATTATTAAAGAAAATACATAAAAGAATGGAAGAATATTGAAGAAATATGACATCTCATTATTTTCTCATATTTTTCTTCTTTAGATACAAGCCACCAAAGATGGAAGTAGATATAGTCTGTAAAAAGAAAATGCTTCCTTCACCACTGTAATATTAGAATAATTGATCTCAAGAGAATAAGTTATATCCACAAAGATATACATTTCACACACAGTTTTACTGTTACAGAAGTATCAGTTCAATCCAAACATAAATATTGTTATCTGAAAATAGTTGGGTATCTTTCCACAGTGAGAAAAAATGTAGGTTAAGAGTATGCAATTGGAGACAGGTGGGATTAGCTAGGCTACTTGGCAATTTGAAACAGCTTAATTAAACGTTTTCTTTCAGAGGCAGTAGGGAGAGCCTTTTGTGACTTCATTGAGAGTGTTTAAAACTCCTAAGGCTGTTACTATTTGTCTCAGACAGAGATGCCTTGTCATGGAAATTAGACCCAAGCTCCATATGCCTGCTATTTCTAGGTAGCACTCATTCACACTCATCAAATCACTAAAGAAGGGCTAATCCAATTCAAATCTCTACAGCTACAACATCAGCTAAAGTAATTTTTAAAAATATTTATTTATTTATTTATTTATTTATTTATTTATTTATTTATTTATGAGAGAGAGAAAGCGGCAGAGAGAGAGAAAGAAAGAGAGAGAGAGAGGGAGGGAGGAAGGGAGGGAGAAAATGGGCAGGCCAGAGCATCCAACCACTGCACACAAACTCTAGACCCAAGTGCCACCATGTACATCTGGCTTACATTGGTCCTGGGTAACTGAACCTGGGTCCTTAGGCTTTAATTGCAAGTGTCTTAACTGCTAAGCTATCTCTCCAGTCCTAGCTAAAGTAATTTAATTAATTTAACAATGTAATTCACTATGTTGTCTTCAAAAATCGCTTTTTGAACATATTTTTCAAGCTTTCAGTCACTGTGCCCTGATTTTCATAGAAAAAATATTGCAGTATTTGCCTGCCATATTGAAAACCCAGATGTCATTACCTTGATACTGTAAAATTGAACTATTACCTGGAAAAACGCACATCAATAATAAATTTTGTCTCAACTGTTGTGATACTTCAGTAAAAAAATAACGTTTATGAACCATATAAATGCGAAACTTAGTAAACCACTTCAGTTAGCACCTGTATGGTATATAGCTTCTATATCTACCTTGGCTTTCCCAAAACTAAAATAGTGCTGTTGTTTTTTTTTCAAATACTAATGTGTCATGTATAACTTAAGACTGTATGATTTTCCTTTTAGAGTTTAGGGTTGTGATTAGTATTTGTATGTATAAAGTAGGAAAATATCAGCATTCACAAACTAAACATCATTGTTTAAATGCATCACTGAAAATGCATAATTGAAAGTTTGCCATAAAAAAGTGTAAGTTGGTTCTGAAGACATGGCTTAGTGATTAAAACACTTGCCTACAAAGCCAAAGAACCTAAGTTCAATTCTTCAGGACCCACGTAAATCAGATGCACAAGGTGGCGCATGCATCTTGAGTTTTTCTGTAGTGGCTGAAGGTCCCAGTGCGCCCATTCTCTCTCTCTCTCTCTTTCTCTCTCAAATATTTTTTTTTAATGTAACTTTAAAGGAAAAAAAAGTAAAAAGTTACTAATGTACTGGCTCTTGATAGATGCTACTGGGCTGACAGTGTCATATAAATCTCTAGTAAAATGGGACATCTATGATCTGCAAGGTGTCACTGGTGAGCAAGCCTATATCTTGGAGGACGCACCACTCCTATAAGTAAGAAACATAGCCTTGATACTGCTATAGCATTTTGTTATTACCCCCAGCATCATTCACAGTACTGGTTCCTTTAGTTTTTAAATCTGTTCTGTCATTTTCAGGCTAAAAAATTATAATAAAATGTTTATGTGTTCCATTATCAACTTTCATTTATATATAAAATATATACTCTTGTGTATCTTGATTATGTTGGATATTTTCTCTTATTATGGTAGTGATTATAATACACCTCATTCTATCTTTGTGGCCACATTATTTGAATGTGCCACAAATACCCAGCCACCCTTCTTGGATGTCACCTGTAGGCTGTGTCTCTTTGGTGCCCTTAGCTATTAGCCACCCTGGAGCTTCCTTCATTTCTTCTCAGTTTTAGGTGCTGACAACTAATCCATAATCTGTGAGCAATTTGCTGACCTAGCACATTGTGAGTGGCCCACAAGTAGCCTTGGCACGCAAGCTTTAAGTGACTCATGGAAATGACTGCACTATAGAGATGAGAGCAAGCTCTGGTCACCCCACTAGAAACTTCATGTTTAACTCTCAAAAGCCGCCTTGTACTCAGCCCCCCTCAATCTAACTATTTTTTGTTTCTTTATTCTCCAGGCCCAAGTATTACACTATAAAATGCTCCTGGCCAACTTCTTAAAGTCATGCTGCCTTTAACCCTTCATATTGGGTCTCCACTGAGATTCTCCAATTCATTTACCTATCTTTCCAACCACTACTCCACAATGACAGTTCTATAAGCAATATGATATAACCCTTTGTCATGCTTAAACATTCACTGTTTTTTTAACCAGGGTCTCAATATGCATATCAGGCTATACATGAGTAAACTATGTCTCCCAGACTGGCATTGAACTCATGATCCTCCTGTCTCTACCTCACTAGTGCTGATGTCAGGCAGGAGTCATTATGTTTTATTCTATTAGAAAGGAAGGCATTTAATAAAACTGAAGAAACAGGACCAGGCATATACATTTATAACATTTGACCATGAATATTATTTAAACAATGACATTTAATGAAGAGCTGCACTGAATTATTGGAACTCCATAGTCAATGTGCATCAGCTAGTACTGGTTAATTACCTTACATGAACATATAATAGTATTAGCTGTAATAAATCTACAATCACTTTAAGGTTCTACATATTTTCCATCACTGTACAATGCTTTAGCCACTTTTGTCACACTTTGACTCATTACTACTTCTCAGTTATTAAAGTACTGAGAAGCACAAAGTAGAATTCATTTATATGTGAGCTAAAATTTTCAGCATTACTGTCAGTCCATAGTCTCTTACCTATACTTTATAGCACATTCATTTGTCAATTTTGGAGAAAACTATTAAATTTTACTGACACATACAGAAGAAAAATTGCTAAGCCTATCCAAGTTGAATTCAAGAATATAGTGAGTAAATAGGCTTCATGTCTTTACTAGTTCACTGTATCAATTCAAAGTGCATTAAGAAAATAAATGTGCAATGCTCAAATAAACATCCATTTGTTAAATGGCTTTTGCTCTTAGAATACAAGGACTGTGTACCACTTGAATATATATACATATATGTATAAAATTCATCAGTATAGCTGAGGGAAAATTCTACTTTAACATCTACATATATGTTGAAAATTATTTTGCAATACAGCCTTCAGAAGGAAGTCATTTTAAAATGTTATGGATAAAACAAGTTTTCTGAAACATTATCTATAAAAGAAATATGAGTAACAGTAGAGGAAATAAATGATTACACATAGGATTCATGAGCAGTACTTTAGAGAAGTATTTGTGACCAAGACAGAATTCAACGAGAATAAAAATACAATGACCTTCATTATAAAACATACTGAAAATTTAAAATGTACAAAAGAATGTTTTTGTGAAAACTTGTAGTTATTAATGCAGTTAAAGGTTGGAAGCTGAGTTAGAGATCTTGCTCATCATGATGGGGACTGTTGATTCGGTATTTTGAGAAAAGCATACTCACTCACTCACGCAAAACTAATGTGTGATACATTATGACACCTCTATCATATCATCCAATTTTAGCTGGTTATGGGAAGATTCTCCTAAAAAACTGTTAGTCGTCAGGCATTAAAAAATTAAAATTATGACTATATTCTTAGCACTATTGACTGAAAATTCCAAGTATCTTAGGAAGAAGATCTTAGAAACTTAAAAAAATATCTTTGCATATCCTTCATTATTCTATATATGTCTCAGTGTAGATAGGCTTTTTGAATATATTTTATTTTTCATTTTTTCATCATGGGATATAATCGTACCCATTGAAGCAGAAATTGTTGCCTATAAAAGCATCACTATTCTAAAGGCAGAAATGCAGAAAGAGTTGATTTAAATTTAAGCTCTTCTTAACTCTTTCACTCATGTTCTCAACAAATAATAAAGCTTCAATCAATTTCTGAATGGTAGTTTCCTGTCCTAAATACCACAAAGAGGTATTACAGCAGATTTTGCATATGTGTAACAATGTGTATGTTTTTGTCATAGAGAAAGTCAAGTTTTATTGTTGTATATTTTACATTCTTTTTCCATATCAAGTGTCAATCCTGGATGACTTGAAACCACACAATTGTATAACATAAGTCATGTTGTATAATGGAAGAAAAATACCACCAGTCAAGAGAGATACTTCCTTTCATCAAAAAAGAAAGGAGGAAGGAAGGAAGGAAAGAAGGAAGGAAGGAAAGAAGGAAGGAAGGAAGGAAGGAAGGAAGGAAGGAAGGAAGGAAGGAAGGAAGGAAGGAAGGAAAAGAAAGAAAGAATACTGCAGTATTGTGGAAGGAAAGAATAAAGAAAAAATCTAGCCAGACTAGAGTGTTTTAATGTCTCAAGGTAAAGGTGATATGACAAAAATACTCAATTAGGTTTAGGAAGGGAAAACTCTAAATAGGAAAGCCTAGTTTCTGAGGACAATAGCAAGCCCCTTAGAACATTTCATCTCGTCATGTCACCCTGTCCAGCACAATCTAAGAGTTGCTCTAATTGCCCATGGAGAGTGAGAGGGTCTAAGAGGACTGTTGCTAGAGGTCATAGATATGCAGAATGGGGCTTGGAAAGGACAAGATGGGTAGTCTAGGAGAACCAGATAAATTGAAGGACAAAATAAAAAATAAGAAGTTGAAATTAGAAAATATGACTGCAAGTCAGTTCCAGAACGATTTTAAACTGATGAGTAAGATAAGCCATGTATCATATACTTGTGCTAATCTTCCTTTGTACATGAGAGTCAATGAAGGAACACTATGTTCTTGAAGGCTGAGGGGGAAGAGCTACTCAGGGAGCTGATCATTGAATTGAATATTTATCCAAGTAAATTTGAATGAAACCTGACAGAATGGTAAAAGAATGAGTGGTCTGAACTGAGTGGCTTCAGTCTGCTGCATTACAAAAAGCATAGAGTAAAAGGTACAGAAAATGGACTTATTTTACAGGCCATCTGAAATATAGTATATAACACTTGTTTTGCTATAATGTTGATAAATAAAATAATATATAAAATGTCACAAGTTATTATCATCAATCCTGGTACTATACACTTCAGAATTAAAAGCAGATAACTAGACTTATAATGAAGCTCCTATTATAGGTGAAATTGATATTTCATCATAGTTCACACTAAGCAAGGGAAGCAGGTAAAAATAGCAGGCCTTTAGAACACTCTTGTGCTAAGTGTGTGCTATGCATTATTTTAAGAATAACTGATGCTTTGGGATGAGAGTATATGATTCCACAGTAGAAGAACAAGATCTTTCACAAGAGATGTAAGAAAACAGTTTAATAATTCTCAACTTTGTCTTAAGTCAATACATTGAGGCAAAGTATTTGTGTGCTTTAATCATAGCTATTATATTGCTGAATGAATATATTAATATAAAGAAATGATTATCTTTTCACTGCTTCATTTTCACTAAATTTTTGATACTGTCAATTTTACCAAAATTAAGCAAATAACTAGGATTCAGGTAATAATACAAGGAAGACACCTTTATAACAGTATGCAAAAGGTCCAAACAGGATTAGGGAAACAAAAGTCTTAATTTAGGGGAAAAAGTAAGGTACACTTCTTTAAAAATATTGTGCATTCTCACTACTAGTCATTCTAAGTCAGAAATGTAAAAGTAAGGAAATATTTAGGCTTTATAAAACATTATGTAAGTTGCATTTTCTGAGTTGAAATACTGTAATACACTACTAAGTGTGTTAAAGTACTGGTGAGTTCTTATTAATGGGCATATTTGAGGTCAAGGTGAAGGTTTTAATCTACTAAGTTTTCATGAAGCAGTAAGCCTGTGCTGTTACTGACAGGGGCACTTTAAGATTTCATCCATTTCACAACTGGAGGATGAAGAAGTAATAAAGATAAGAGTAATCAGTATATATTATTTATCTTTTAGTGGAAAATAGCCCTTAATAGCTTTTTGGCGATATAACTTTTATTAGATTTTAATTGAAAATATTTTGTGTATGGAAACAAAAACAGTAGCATAGAGTATTTGTATAAAATTTTAGAAGATTTTCAAACTATATGCTTACAGTCATGTAAGTTCATCAGTCACATTTTCAAAAGCATAAATTCAGTATAATTTGAATAACAATTTTTGTTTAATTGCTAAAATTATATTACAGGTTATTGCTCCACTGCATAATGAGGAAAACTTACTTCTTAATAAAAGCATTTAACCAGCCTATTAATAATCAAGGCCCAAATGTGACCTCACATTTTGAAATAAAAAATACATTCCTGTTATATTACAGATTAATATTTGTTCTCAGAACTACTTCCAAAAAGAATTCTTACCAGACATAAACTGTGTAATAGAGGATAATTCCATTTGGCTCCAGGGGTGGTTTCCATGACAACTTCACAGTGACACCAGACAACTGTTTTACAGAGAAGTCTTGAGGGGGAGAATCAGGAGCTGAAAATCATGTCATAGAATATTGTATTTAATTAAATATACATGATAACATGTTAAAATTAAATGCACATTTTCTATGATAAATCCTCTGGCTAATGAAGCAGGTTGGTACTGTTTTTTTCCACAGACGTACGATCCTGATTGTTTACTTTTACAGAGATTATGACAGATTTTGCATGGTGGTATTAGAACATCTGTTTCTGTGATCCAATGGAAAATAACATTTCATGAGAAAATAGAGAAAGGGGTATGTCACAATGACTCAACTACTACATAAGAAAATCTTAACAAAACTGTATTACAGTAAATAAATATATATTAAAAGAACTCCCTAGACAATAGAGTTGGGAAAAAATGTGCATACACAAAGACGTGCATGTGCACATGCACACACAAACACACACCAACATGTACACAAGAAGAACTTAAGAAGTAATAAGTGCAGCACTGGGAATGTGGTTAAAATTGCTGGCACCAATTCAGGACATGAATAAGAAAATAATTCACAATCTACTCATAATTCTTCTGCAACAGCATAAAAATTAAAATAATTTTTAGTACTCTGCATTGAATAAATCAATGATGACTCGGAATAAGTGAAGTTTACATTTTCAACTAGGTAAAGTATTTAAAATGGGAATTATAAGCTGCTACATAACACAATAATGTATTATAAAATAAAATAACTTGTTTTACATAAAACATAAAACTTATTAAGGTTTGGTTCACTGTGATAGTTATTTGTGAAAATTGAACTCATAGGTGGATAACCGAAATTCTGAGAATTTATTAGGATTTGGCATAAGTCATGTAGAGATCATTAATCCCAATAATGTGTAGAAAATACTACCTTAATTGCTTCCATTTGTACTATCTGAGTAATTTCAGCTCTAACTATATAAACACAAATATATATAAATATATAGACAGAGTTATACATAGTTATATAATGTAAGTTTGTTTCATTATTTTAATAACAATGTTTTCAAAAATAGTTTATTGAGAAAAGAAATGTTTATAATAGTTTAAGGAATAACTGGTGGAGCTATATTTTGTATTTCTATTTTATTATTATCAATGGCACTATAAAAATGTCATTAAAGCCAGGCATGGTGGTTCATGCCTTTAATCCCAGCACTTGGGAGGCTCAGGTAGGTGGATCACTATGAATTCGAGGCCACTCTGAGACTACATAGTGAATTCCAGGTCAGCTTGGACTAGAGTGAGACCCCACCTCAAAAAAATGCTATTATATCCTGATGGCCACATGGATCCAAATATCATTAACTCATGTGTGTTTACCACTGTATGAATTATATCTAGCAAAGGACATTCTCATTTGTAAAGCAAAACATAAATATATTTACTTAGCTCCTTTGTGAAAAATAATATTGAAAAAAGTTGACCCAGTCATGGTGGTATATGCATTTAGTCCTAGCACTTGGGAAGTAGATGTAGGAGGATCATTCTGAGTTCAAAGCCACCCTGAGTCTACATAGTGAATCCCAGGTCAGCCTAAGCTAGAGTGAGACTCTACCTTGTAAAACCAATAAAACAAACAAACAAAAACATCTGGACAAAAATTCACCTACTAAAACATGGTACTAATTTTGATACAAACATGCAGCATTTTAAGAGTTCTAAAATATTCTTTAAGATGCTTATAATAATTTTTAATATAATCTAGCATAGCTTTATTTTCAGTTTTATGAAAAATATTTCCCTGCTAAGTAAATATAAGTAACATTGTACCAAAACAAAACAAGATAAACCTACTAGAGCAAACTGGTTTTTAAATCTTTTTAGATTTCTATTTTTAAATGCAATCTAGCAAAAAAAAAAAAAAAGAAAGAAATTTAAAAAATGTGAGAACCTTTTGCATAACCTAAGGAATTTGCCACGTCAGAGAATCTGAGCATACACAGGAAGAGTGTTCATGGATTCACAGGTCTTTACCTGCTAATGTGAGGACATTTTCCCTCCTTTGTCTTTTGCACCTTCTTTCAGAACTTTGGATCGCATAACTTAATGAAATAATTTTTGGAAAGATGTACCACTAGTTTAATTTAGAAAAAATATTTTTATGTGTTTGTCAAACTTAATTCTCTTTTACTAAATTACAAGCTCTCTGTGCTAACTCTCAATAAAGAAAACTCCCACAGGTCATTCTCAATTTGGTAAAAGTTTTCAAGAAGTGAATTCTATTCCTCTCTCAGAACCTCAATGACTCCACAGTGAGGCCAAGAATGTCCAAGAGATAGTTAGCCTGAAAATTTTGAATTTTCAGCAACTTAGGTGACTGACATGAGACCTACAAAACTAGAAGTCTTGATTTGAGTGATGAAATATTTTACAGGTAAAAAATAAATATTCACTGGCATCATTCCATCAAATGGTATCAAATTCACACGATTTGTACTTTTTTTTGGTGGGGGAGGCAAGCACAACAAACTGGCCTTTTTAAAAATTTTTTGCTCATTTTTGTTTATTTATTTAGTTGACAGCATCAGACAGAGAGAGAAAGAGGCAGACAGAGCAAGAGAGAGAATGGGCGCTCTAAGGCCTCCAGCCACTGCAAACGAACTCTAGACGCATGCACCCCTTGTGCATCTGGCTACAATGGGTCCTGAGGAACCAAGCCTCGAACCGGGATGCTTAGGCTTTACAGGCAAGCTCTTAACTGCTAAGCCATCTCTCCAAGCCTGCCCCCCTTTTCTTAATTAGAAAGAAAGAGAAAGACAATTGGCATGAGGGCACCCAGCCACTGCAATTGAACTCCAGATATGTGTGCCCACTTGTGTGTATGTGTGACATTGCATGCTTACATCACTGGCTTCGGTGGGACCTAGAGAATAAAACATGAGTCCTTAGGCTTCTCAGGGAAGCACTTTAACCACTAAGCAATCTCAGAAATTTTCAAAAGGCACTCCTTCTTGAAGGTTGTGGTTAAGATGCTTTAATTCATCTTATATTAGGTACTACCAAAACAGGAAACAACAACAACAAAAAAAAAACCAGCTAACCTTCACTGTCCTTTCATTACTGACCCATAATTCCTAACTGATTTATTAATTTTCATGTAAAGATTAAGGAACATATTTCTAAGGAAAAAATTCAGACAAGTTTGGGTGGAGAGCAAATCTAAGAGGCAATAATGCGGTAATTTGAAAAAAAAAATTCAAAGAAGGGAGACTGAAAGCAATGCAGAGAAAAGTCTTCCTCCTTCCAAAAGAGTCCCTTGTAAAGTAAATCCTGCCCTAATGAATGACTCTAGACTCAACATCCTTGGGTAGGGAGGATGTTGAAAGGAGGGAAAATGCTCTACAAACATTTATGTTGATACAGACCTACATACCCCTCTTCATAGCATAATTTTTTTCAGTAAAATAAATATAATTGATTCAAAATATATAATACATAAAATTCAAATCATATATCAAGTATATTCCATAAAGGTCATTTTTTTAGCAAGACATATGTGATATGATGAGACACCAATATGAAGCAGTCTCAATATCTCAGGTTATAAAATACATATGTTTAAATATTTAAAATGAAAAATATTAACATTGAAGGGCAGCTGCTTGGCCAATTATATAAAAATCCTAGAAAATAGCATGGATTTATTAACAAACTAATACCATAAAATGTGTGGAAATTGCTATATACAAGATTTACTTCAAAAATTATGTGAATGCCTAGTTTTTTTGAAGGTAGCAGTTGAAAAATACTGCAATAAAATATAATTTCATGGTCAAACAATTCAAAAAAATGTTCTTAAAAATTCAAATAGCAAAAATATTATTTGGGCCTGGGGGAAAGTCTTTGCAATTAAAGGTGCTTGCTTACAAGCATGCTGGCACACGATTCACTTACCAATATGCAGAGAAATCTAAGCAAATTGGTGTAACTTCTGAGCTCTCAATGTACATGCACTCACAATTGGAGGCAAGTCAGAAGAACCTGAAAATTGGTGGGCTAGCAGCTGGTGCATACAAACAAAGCAGCAAAAATAAAATAGCAAGGGTGCTTCTGTCTCGTCAGAGAGGAGAGAGAGAAAAAACATCCTGAAGTACAGATTGACCTCAAACCTCCATGATTGCACACACACACACACACACACACACAAACACACTGGTGTGTATGTAGCTGATAATGTTAGTGAAAGGAAGTTTTACACTAGCTTTCATTACACATATATGTGGATTGAAATGTCATGCAAAGTGTATCAGTATGCAGTACTATATTTACCATCTTCCTCTGTCAGTATGCTTATAGGTGTACTCCGAATGCCTTCACCCTTGAATGTACTAGCAGACACCTCAACCACATAATGAGTATATTTCTTCAGACCTAAATGGAAATGAAATAGGTAAATTAACACTGAGAAAATATCCTTGGATAATATGTAATGAATGAACTATGAAAGAAATCTCAACTCAATACTCTTCCAAAATCAAAATCTAAATAAACTATAATTTGTTAGTAGCATTAACTATTACTATAAAAAATATAAGAAGTTGTGGAAAAAATGGACACTAGAATTTTTCATGTGACTTTCAGTAAATCACTACCTTATTTTGCCAAAAGAAATTTTATACCCTTTGTAGAAATAATCATACTTAAATCATTTAAACATAATATTAGGCTAATATTCTGTGGCTACACTCTGAAGATAAGTGTAAGTAATCAACCTTAAGCCTGTTCTTTACCTGTAATATTCTGGGTCAAAGACGTTGTATTTATAGTTCTTTCCTCATTTCCATTACTTCTCTTGAGATAAATTGTATATTTTTGTATGATTCCATTGGGACTCCTTGGGGGAAGGAACGATATCTCAATCTCTCCAGAAGAAATATTTTTGTAAGTAATGTTTTCGGGTGCACTATCGGGTACTAAAAAAAAAAAAAAAAAAACAAAACAGAAGTGTAATTGCATAAAATAATTGGAAACTAAAAATTTCTTCTGATGAAATTCTCACACAAATTTAGTAAGATATGTATTTACATATAAACATTAACCACCATGTACAGTACTACTCAACCTAAATGGAGTAAGGTGTAGATAAATTGCAGCACTGACTATTATATGAAGGGATCATCTCAAAAGAAAATACATGCTATGGTTCTGCAGAGTAATATTAAAAGATATTTTTATTAAAAGATGCAAGTCACCTTGGAAGGCAGAGATAGGAGGATTGCCATGAGTTTGAGGCCATCCTGGGACTACATAGTGAATTCCAGGTCACTGAGTTAGAATGAGACCCTACCTCAACATATATATATGTATGTATCTATCTACGTATCTATGTATCTATGTTTATATCTATGTATCTATGTATCTATGTATGTTTACATATAGGATTTGAGTCAGTAAAAAGCTGGCTTATACTGTTGAACACACAGATGCAAGAAAAACTGGGAGGCATATTAAAATGATCTTGACTTTCACTAATAATACTTTTCAAAGAGGTTAATAGGTTATTATTTCAAAGAGGTTAATAGATTGTGCTCTAAACATAATCTAAGATAAGGTAAGAAACTGTATTACATACGAAGCTGCATAATATTACTTGATATTCAAACATCTAAAACTACAAGATATAAAATACTACTTTTCTGTACTTGGTATTGTTTCTATTGTATTGACTGACTATAATGTCTAGGCATATTCAATTTCAAAAATTACATATGAGATTCTAATTGTAGCAAAATATTAGAAAACAAAGCCTTTGCTGGCTATTTTCCTAAAGCAACTAAAACTCTTTGTAACACATCCACAAATTTTTCTTAAGGAATCACAGATCTGAAAGAAAGTTAGATGCTACTGGTAGCCCAACAAGAAACCTCCAACCAAGCAAAACCATACAATAACAAGAGCAATCCTGAGTAGGAACCGGGTACTAAGGCCTAGTATGCCCTGGAAAGAATGCAATGCCTTAGTGTAGTGGAAGGGTGAGGATCTCTCTGTAATACCAAGCAGAAATGCCAAAGCAATGCAGCCTTCTACAAGGATTATTATTCTGCACAACTACTGAGGACACGCCATACTCCTTCATGGGTGCCACAGGCTCCTGTGGACTTGGGTGGTTTGTGCATTCATTCGCAGGGGCTGAGAGGACAAATATAGCAAGCCCTCAAGTTAAGAGGACAAAAACAGAAGCCATTTCATCTTGACATTCATTTGAAAAGAAAAGTGAAAAAAAATAATAGTATAGAAAAGAAAACAAAACAATGCTGTTTTGGATTCACAAACCTATCCCATGAGCATGTGTGGCCTAAATCCATATCTTTAAACAACTTTTAAAAAATCTCTACTTCTGAATTAAATTAAAACAGAACTATCATTCTGTATTACTTTCACTGTAAGCAACTCTATGAAATAAAAACAAATCTTCTCAAGAGGAGCTCAACATCAAGTCAATATGTAAATTTCCAACAAACAGAGCAACAAGGGCTATGAATTCACTAATCACTAAGCACACAAACAAATCAAAAACCAATGAAGTCAGCAAAAAAAAAAAAAATCAAGCAAACACACACACACACACACACACCACACACACGTGCCTGAAGTGATCTAATGTCTAAAGACTTAAAATATATTCAAAGGATACAAACATAAAACTTTAATATATTTCAAGAAATCAAATATGTACATGAAGAATTTAATTAATGATAAATTATAAAAATCAACAAGCCACCTTTAAATATAACCACATAGACTTTCTATGCAGAAGAGAATTAATGGAAAACAAACAAAATTCTCTTGATGGATCAAATAACAAGTTAGGCAAATGAAATTAAATTGAATTTAAAAAATAACAGTATTGAAGAAATCATGAGAAAAAGGATATGGAAAAATAGCACTTGAGAGAAATAGAGTATATACTGAGAAAGCCAAAACTAATAGTACTTGAGAGAAATACATAGATTATACACTGAGGTAGTCAAAACTAATAGTGAGAGTAAAGTAAAGGAAATATTTAAAGGAAACATGACAGACTTTTCAAAAATTTTGGAAGATGTCAAACTACTGATAATGGAACCCCAATAGTTCCTTAATAGGAATATTTTAAAATCATATTTTAGAAACATCATTAATAAAAGTACAGAATGCCAAAGAAGAAAAGATTCCGCAGCTTCCAAAGGCAGAGAGATGTACATAGGAATTAGATTGGCAAAAGACATAAAGTTAAAAACAAGCAGAATTTTACCTCCACATCTAACAAGTAAAAAAAAAAAAAGAAAAGTAAAAGTAAAACAGTCATTTAAAACCTGAGAGAGAATACCATCAACTCACTCTCGAAAAATGAAATTTTAAACAGTACAGTGCATTTTTAAAGAAATTTTTTTTTCTTACCCAATCAGAAAGACCACAGTGAAAAATATTGTGGTTTAAAAATCCCTGAGTTTGAGACAGTTTGAGACTTCCAGTGAAGATGGCATCCACCTAACCACGCCTCACCTCGCAGGGAAGGAAAGGCAAGATATTTGGGGCTCTGTGGGGTTTTTAGGGGCTTGAACATCCTAGTAGTCCTCCAGTGGGAGGGTGCAGAAGAGCAAAGTAATCCACTGATTCCCACGCTTTTGGGTAGCCCACCAGGCCCACAATCTCCTCAAGCCATTGTCCCAGCTACTGCCCAAGCCTCTGTCCCAGCCACGTACCACCAGGTTCCTCCTGCACTAACCGCAGACTAAGAGGATCCAGCTCAGCAGGCTACCTTCCCCCCTCCCTAGGCTTTCCCGCCACCGGGGCCTCCACATTCTACCACCATCCCACCCACTGCCCCTCCATGAGGGAACCCAGACCAGCAGGCCAGTGCCAACCTTCCCTCCCTTCTTCGGTTTTAGCACCACTGGGGACTTCCACATGTGACTGACTTCCCACCCACCACTGCTCCATGTACAAACCAGGTCCCGCTGCACTTCCTGCAGGCTACTAAGACCCAAGCCAGCAGGCAATTGTTCACCCCTCCCTTCCCCTTTCCACCATCCCACCTGGATGGCTGCCCATTCCCCCATGCAACAGCTGACCCACAGAAATCCCCTTCCCTGCTTTGCCTTGTCACAGGATCCAGCAGTCCCATCCACCCCATGCCTCAAGCTCCCAACAAACCCCACAGTCCCATCTCCTCATCCCTCAGCATCACAGAACCAACACACAATCCCATAGCACAGCTGCAACACCAAGTCTGTTTTGTCCCATCCCCCTCCCCCCACATTCCCCACCCCCCACCCCCCACCCCTGCCCCAGTTCCCTGTGGCCACCTGACCATGCAGTCCCATACCCCAACCACCCACCAAGGAACACTTCATCTCATCCTAGGACTCCACCACAGCCTTTCAGGCTTCTCCCCTCTGACCAGACAGACCCAATTGCCATCAGAAGCCTAATCAAAGCAAACATAAAAGGGAATAATCCCTGAAGACATTTCAAGGGTAGACTACAGCTTCCTCCTAAATTAAATAAGATTCCTACACTGTGATGGGCAGACCATAGCACAAAAGGAATAACATGAAAAACCAATAGCAAGTAAATCCAACAAGTCTGCCCAGTTGTATAATGGACATCTCTAATCTAAACATAGAAGAGACAAAAGGTCAGAATCCCAAAATGAGGATACAAGCTAGGCAACCCTGGCAAAGACAGTTAAGTGATCTGAAGGACAGAGAGAGAGTGGGGGGGGGGGTCAATAATTAGCTGACTAAGCTCAATGAAAACATAAATAAATGAAAGGATGAATCACAAGAAGCATTAAGAAAATCAGAAACAGTCATAAAAGGGAACGCAACAGAGGGATGGAAACTATACATAAAAAGGTAAAATACTAACCAAATTGAACAAAACACTATAGAAGCTCTCAAGAATAGAGTC
Source organism: Jaculus jaculus (assembly GCF_020740685.1). Classification (NCBI taxonomy): domain Eukaryota; kingdom Metazoa; phylum Chordata; class Mammalia; order Rodentia; family Dipodidae; genus Jaculus; species Jaculus jaculus. The sequence goes on along the minus strand of NC_059107.1, from coordinate 123,959,286 downwards.
AGCCATGTAGAGGATAGAAACTCAGAACTGGGATGGAGAGAGAGAGAGAGAGAGAGGCAGTTTGTGAGTCCAAAAATTTCAATGAGTTCAAAAATTTTTGTGGACAGAATATGAGGGAACTGTGGGATGCCCTTATACATCCCAACATTTGGATCATGGGAATGCAAGAAGACCAAAGGCATGGAGAAAGTATTCAATAAAAATTATTGAGATAAACTTCCCCACCCTTTCAAAAGAAAGTCCCATCTAGTTACAAGAAGCTAACAGAACTCCAAACATACTAGATCAAAGGAGAAATTCTCCAAGATTTATTATCATTAAGACTCTAAAAATCAATAACAAAGAGAAAGTCCTAAAAGCAGGTAGGGAGAAACAACCCATTGCATGTAAAGGTAATACCATCCGAATGACTTCAGACTTCTCAATAGAAACCCTGAAAGCCAGAGGGCTGGAAAGGAAGACTGCAAATTTATGGCTTCCAACCCAAACTACTCTACCCAGCAAAAGTATCCCTCATAATACATGTTGAAAGAAAAACTTTCCATGATAAAAGTCAGCTTTACAACTATATGAACACAAAACCAATAGAGAGTACTTCAGGGAATTATTCACATAGAAGAATGGCTACAAGAAGCACATCACAATAACGAAACTCAGAGAAGGCATAAAAGCTACAAAGTCCAAGAAAACACCAAAGCACATAAACCATCACAACATGGCAGGGATTAAATCAAACCTCACAGTCATTACCCTAAACATTCATGGCCTTAATTCACCCATCAAGAGACATAAGCTAATAGTCTGGATCAGAAAATTAGACCCCTCAACCTGCTGTCTACAAGAAACCCACCTCACCACTAAAGACAGATATCTTCTCAGGGTGAAAGGGTGGAAAATTATGTTCCAAGCAAATGGAAATAAGAAACAAGCAAACCAGGCATGGTGGTGCATGCCTTTAATCCCAGCACTTGGGAGGCAGAGCTAGGAGGATCACTGAGTTCACAGCCACCCTGAGACTACATGTGAATTCCAGGTCATCCTGGACTACAGTGAGCCCCTACCTCGAAAAAAAAAAAAAAAGAGGGAGAGAAAGAAAGAAGCAGGCGTAGCTACTATAGTAATATTGAATAAAATAGACTTGAAACCAAAAGTAATCAAAAAAAAAAAAGAAGGCCACATCTTACTTGTCAAGGGAATAATCTAAAAAGAGGATATCATAATCATCATTCTTTATGCACCAAACACAGGGGCACCACAATTCATAAAACAAAACCTATATGATAACAAAATAGAATAACCAGAAATACCACCATAGTAAGGGACTTCAATATTCCATGATCAGCAATTGTTAGATATTACAAACATAAAATAAACAGGGAAGTGTGAGACCTCAACAACAACATAGTTCAATTAGACCTAACAAACATCTATAGAACATTCTACCAAAAAATCCACAGATTACACATTCTTCTCAGCAGCCCGTGGAACCTTCTCTAAAATAGATCATACCTGAGCCATAAAGCCTCCCTCCATATATTTAAGAAGATCAACATAATTTTGTGCATGATATCAGATCACAGTGCTATATTGCCAGAAATTAACAACAAAAAATGAACCAGGAATCCCACCAGCTCCTGGAAACTAAACAACACACTTTGAAACAATAAATGGGCAGTGTATGAAATTGCAAAATTTCAAGAATTGAATGACAATGAGAACATATCCTACCAAAACTTAAGGGACAAAATGAAGGTAGTCCTTAAGGGAAAATTCATAGTACTAAATGCCTTTATAACAAAGACAGAGAGATCCCAAATCAATAATCTAATCATCCAACTAAAGGCATCGGGAAAGCAAGAAGAATCCAACCCAAAACGCTCCAGACAGAAAGAAATAATTAACATCAGAGAAGGAATCAATGAATTGGAAACTAAGAAAACAATTAAGAAAATTGATGAAACAAAGACCTGGTTCTTTGAAAAAATAAGCAAAATTGATAAACCCCTGGCCAATCTGATCAAGCAATAAAAGAGAGAAACTTCAAATTAATAAAATTAGAAATGAAAAAGAAGAGCTCACAGCAGAAATAAGTGACTTTTGGAGAGTCATCAGGAATTATTTCAAAAACCTCTACTTCATGAAACTGGATAATATGGAGGAAATGTATGAATTCCTGGAAACATACCATCTACAAAGCTAAACTCAGAGCAGATTACTCTCATAAACAAACCTATCACATTCATCAAAAATTCCATCAAAAACCTCCCCAAAAAAGAAGAGTCCAGGAACAGATGGCTTCTCAGCTGAATTCTATCAAACATTCATGGAAGAACTGAAACCAATTTTTCTCAAACTGTGCCACATATTTGTAGAACAGGGAAAGCTCACCAACTCCTTTTATGAAGCTAGTATCACCCTAATACCAAAACCAGGCAGAAATACCACATGAAAAGAAAACTATAGGCCTATATCCCTGATGAACTTAGACACAAAGGTACTGAACAAAATCCTCACAAACCAAATTCAACAACACATCAAAAGCATTATCCACCTTGATCAACTAGGCTTCATCCCAGGAATGTAGGGGCAGTTCAATATATGGATATCTGTAAATGTAATACACCACATAAATAAACAAATACAAAAACCACATAATCATTTCAATACATGCAGAATAACATCATGATCAAAATATTGGAGAGAATAAACATGGATGATTTATATCTCGATACAATAAAGGCTATATATAAAGCTCCTAAAGCCCAAATAATACTTAGTGGGGAGAAACCAAAGGAATTCCTATTGATAGCAGGAAAAAGACAGGGGTGTCCACTCTCATCTCTGCTCTTCAACATAGTACTAAAAGTCCTAGCTCAAGTAATAAAACAGAAGAAAGAAATAAAAGGGAAACAAATTGGAAAGGATGAAGTTAAGTTAGCCCTATTCACACACAAAATGATTCTATACATAAGTGACCTGAGAACCTCCATCTCAAAACTCTTAAAAGTGGTTAACTCATTCAGCAAAGTAGCAGGATACAAAAACAATGCACAAAAATCAGTTGCCATTTTACATAAAAAAGACAAAGACACAGAAAAGGATATTAGCAATATTGTCCCATTTTCAATAGCAACAAAATAACAAAATCCCTTGGAATAACACTAACCAAGGATGTGAAAGACCTATACAATGAAAACATAAAAACACTCAAGAAAATGTTGAGGAGGACTTTAGAAAACTGAAAGACCTCCTATGCTCCTGGATATGCAGAATTAACATTATGAAAATGGCAATCTTACCAAAAGCAATACAAAGATTTAATGCAATGCTAATAAAATTCCCAACATTTTTCTTCACAGACATATAAAAAAGAATGGTCTCAAAAGTCACATGGGATGGAAGAAGGCCACAGATATCCAAGCTCATCCTCAGCCAAAGAAAGACCTCTGGAGACATCACCATACCTGATCTAAAGCTATATTAAAAAGCCATTGTAACAAAAAAGCAACATGATACTGGCACAGAAACAGGATTATATACCAATGGAACAGAATTGAGGACCCAACTTTGGGTCAAATTACTACAGCTACTTGATATTTGAAAAAGGCCCTAATAATTGTAGACTGGAAAAAAAGACAGAATCTTCCACAAATGGTGCTGGACAAACTGGATAGCCATATGCAAGAAAATGAAACTGATCCATATCTTGCCAAGCACAAAATCCAAGTCCAAATGGCTAAAAGACTTCAATATAAGACCAGAAACTCAGCTACTACTGGAAGAAAAAAATCGAAGGCACATTCCTCAATATAGGAGTGGGAAAAGATTTCCTGAACAAAACCCCAGTAGCTCAGGAAATTAAACAATCACTCAACACTTGGGCTCTCATAAGGCAACCTTTGTACCCACCAACACCCTTAGGAACCTCTTCCTGCTCTCTCTCTCAACTGCTTATAAAAACGCAGTCCCTTGACAAATAAACGAGCTGTTCTCTGAGGCTTTCTCTGTGGTGTTTCTTCCCATTGCACTCAGGGCTGCTCAAGACACTGCTCCACAATTGCCTGGATGCTTTTGGGAGCTGGTGTGTGATGGCATCCTGAGGATCCAGGGACCCACAGATGGCACCTGAATGGACCCTCTGAGACATGCCAGGGTAGGTGAGTACTCCCCAAGAGGGATAATTGTCATCTGGGGGACACTGGCCCCCTGGGGCCTTGCCTCCACATTCTGAGGGTGGGCAGGTTTCTCTCTTTTTCCTTTAATTTTGGCTCATGCCATCATGAGGGACTGGACACAACAAACAGGCAACTGACATATCTTGCCCAAGGCCACTCTTCAGCATTGACTGAAGGCCTATAGTCCTCTGCCTGAACCCCAACAGCCCATTTGGGCATTGGCAAAAACCTTCTGTCTATTTCTCTCCAACACAAAATGCCAGTAATGTGTTGACCTCATAAAAGTCTGTAGGACAGGTCACCAGTCTCTTAAACTTGCAAACAGGCTGTGTCCAGACAATTGAGGAATCCCCCAAGGTACACTTCAGCCTTTGGTCTTGGCGTTTCCACTCAGTTTCTATTATGAGCAATATTGCTGCCCACCAAAAGAATCACAGATTCATGGATTAAGGACTTTTCCTGAAAGTTAGGGGAATTAAGCTTTCCCAGAGAGAAGCTATCTCCTTCTGGGAAGAAGTCCTCCAGATTGCCCCTGAATGATTTCTGGGGATCCATATGACCCAGACACATGGACCCACATTACTTATCTGGCTAGGAGATGAGAAGTTCAGGAAGGGAATTTCCCCACATCCCCTTTGCATCTCCTCTAGAGCAGCAGCGAAACTGCAAGCCACCTACATTGGCACTCCAAGGCAGATTGGGTCAGCCTGCAGGCTCATGCACACTGAGAGCCCCACAGGTGAAGTGTCTCCACTTCTCCCCACCCCCCCACAGGACCCCTCCCTTCCCCTTAGTAAAGCTGGCTCTGGGGGTGTAGTCCCCATGTGAGGCCGGACTCACGATGCTCCCTTTCCACTACAGAAGACCATTTGCAGCAGGCAGGCAGTCTGGTGTCTTGGACACTGCCTCCATGCCTACCAGACTTGGCCCCAGTTGAGAGCCTAGGAGCCAGGCAGGGCTGATCCAGAGCTCCCGCCCCACCCAGTCACCACCTGCCGCAACAGCACCATGAAGCAGCAGAAAAATAAATAATTAAATGTCAGATTTAACTAAAGCCTATGGTGAGATGAAATTTTACATAAACAATGCCATACTTTGTTACATGCTATCATAAATATAATTACTGTGTTTATGTTCTAGGTCAATTTCAACATATAGAAATGATTATTGAAAACAACAAAATTTTCTCTGAGGTGTTGACTCATAATTTGCCCAGTATTTTAAAAAGATTGTAATGTCCTATTACTTAAAAGGAGGAGGCAACTGGCCTAAGTGCTAGGCCAGCCTGCCTCAAAACGGAAACACAAATTTGCCTTAGATACTCCTAGTAAAAGCATTGACAAGTGTGTCAGAGGTATTGATGACATAAAATTGCTTTAATCTAGACTACTTGCTTGTCAGTAATAGGATTAATCAATTTGGTGTAGATTCTCTTAATGGTCTTATAAGGAAGATGGTTAATTATGGGGTGAAATGACTTGATTGAAGAAACTGGGAAGGAATTTCTCAATGTTAGACATAGAATGCCTGTTAAAAATGCTTTTTGAGTGGTATTTAGATCATAATGATAAAGTATGTGTTTGAAGATGTGCATGTGTAGAAAAGAATTTTCAGGCTAAACCTAAACATCATACTTGAAGTTAAAGACTTTTCAACTGTTTACAGACTCTTAAGGAAGTCATGGGCAAAACATAAAATTGTTTTATGTTAATAAAAATTTCTGGGCTGGAGAGATGGCTTAGCGGTCAAGCGCTTGCCTGTGAAGCCTAAGGACCCCGGTTCGAGGCTCGGTTCCCCAGGTCCCACGTTAGCCAGATGCACAAGGGGGTGCATGCATCTGGAGTTCGTTTGCAGAGGCTGGAAGCCCTGGCACGCCCATTCTGTCTGTCTACCTGTCTTTCTCTCTGTGTCTGTCGCTCTCAAATAAATAAATTAATTAATTAAAAAAAATTTCTATGGAACATAAAATTAATGGCCATCAAGATCAAGCTAAAATCATTGATTGTCAAATAGTGTTTTGTTCTTTCAAAACAGATTTGTCAAGGGCTGAATTAGAGTTAAGCTGTTTTGGCTCAACCAAGACCAGATTCTGCTCTATTGTATGTAAAGTAACTGTCTTATTTCTGACATCTCAAGTCCAGTGCTTATAGCAAAATTAACTCTTAAGACATATTTGCTACTTTAGGGTACAGCCTCATACTCAAACAATGGTCTTCATCCAAGAGAAATAATTTCAACTTCTGTGGTTCTGTTTCCAGTGTTCTCTGGGTAATTGGTACCCACATTGGTGTCTAAATTAATCCAAAATGTTTTCAAATACAGGTGCTAAGACTTTATACTGTCTTTCTTGTCCATTTCTGACAATTTCTAGATTAAATTAATTGGTTTATGGGTTTGTTTGTAAATTAGTTGGTATTGTTTTCAAGATGGATAACAGGTTCTGCCTGTATTTATAGCTATTAGATAGTTAAAGTTTAAGATGTGCCTACTTCCTACGCCTCAGATATGGGTTATGCTGTCACAGTATAACAAAATTATAAAAGGTTGCACAAAATGATTTTAAGAAGCTTGTGTGCTCTTTTTTAATTAAATCTATTTCAGTAATCAAATTTGCTCTATATGTACATACATCCAGGCTGGTGTAACTTCCTTTCTAAGTGTGTTAATCAACTATGTAGAAGCCAAAGCCAGTTGGAATCACTGGAGCAAAAAGTGCCAATATTTTATCCTATGCTCCCTGGTCATGAGGCCACAAGAGACGATGGGACATTTCTACACCACCTCCCTGGTAAGTCACCTGTCTTCCTGATTAGGGAGGATACAGAGACCTAAACAAAAAGTTGGTGTACCGTTTGAAACAGGAGAATCAAAATCGATGAACAATCAGTCCTCCTAGCTTCCCAAAGAAGGGAAAACTACTTGGCCAGAACAGCCCTGACTCAACCTAACAGACAGAAAACACCAATAAGCTATAGGACTACTCCTGGCTGATTCTTTCCTCATCTCCAAAGAACAAGCTGGTACTCCATTATCAAGCTCCCACCAATCATGCATGGGCTACAAGAGGGCCTACATCTATTAAATTCTAAGATAATAATGGTTATTCCATTTGTCTGGTGCTGACCTCACTCTCTATTGGAGAAACTGCTTCTCTTTTTCAGATGGACACAGAACCTGAGGAGAGATTCAGCCCATTACACTTCACCAGAGCCCCAGCTGAAGCTGTAGAGTAATTGGGGAAGTAAGCAAGAGTGCTGCTTTCTTGGTGAACCTGGTACCAACACAAGGGTGATGCAGGTAGACACAGAGAACACTTAATTCCTACCAAACCAAATATCCAGAGACACAGAGGCTCCCAAGACCTCATCACTGAAGTGGACCTAAAACAAACCAAACATGGCCCAGGGAAATTTGCAAAAGAATGGGCAAAAAGATTCTTAGAGCTACAATTTGGGACTTTATGACATTGGGACAGAGACATTGCCTCTTACCCATAACCTGGGGCTAGCTTCACAATGTATGGCCCACAATCCCCAAAGAGGTTGGTCCCTTCAGAGGGGGGAGGACAGGAAAGAGGATAATGATGGTACCAATGTGGCTGTTTACACACTGAGTATGTACATAACTAATAAAGAAAAAATATCCCTGAGTTCAGCAGAACACTAATGAGCATTTGAGGGAAGCAATTGAATTGTACAATCTACATAACATTCAGTGCATGTTAAAGTCATATTACAAATTTTTTCCTCTCAAAACAAATATACTTAATCTTTATTAGTATCCTAAATATTAGGGAAATAGATTGCTACTCATAAATGTAGTAGACTGGCCTTAGACTAGTGACATTTCACAGAGAACATAGACCTAATATACCCTCTGTTTTTACCAGTCACAGAGAAAAGTGATACAACAATGTGGAGAATTCTAAAACACAGAAAAATTATAATTTAATTTATAACTATATGTAACAATGTCTAGTCATATAATACTTTGGACACTTCTGAAACATCTTACATCTCTAGTGACATCCCAGCCCAATCCACTGCATTTCTACAGGACCTCTGCTACCACCTTAACTGCTTTCTTTAGCTTCTGCCTCTGAGCCAGTGCTTAGGTTTTCTGAAAACATGATATCCAACCCTTTCTGGGCTCAAGGCTTGTTTGCCTTCCATAATCCATATAGCCTTTAGTTCTAGGAGCTGGGTTATTGAAATTATTACTCCTCTTTCCAAGGTATAGATCTTTCCCTTTTACTTCTTTCTGAAGAACCATATAGCTCCTGTGCAGTCATATTTCATCAAATATCACTGAGTCATCCCTTAAGTTAAATCGCTTAAGTTACATTACTTTCCTAAGATAGTTATCTGGTACTCTTATCCAAACATCTTGCATTGCCTGTGTGGCTTTCTCTTGCCCATCATCAGAGATGTCAGTATCTGTGTAAGTGACCTATAGTGCTCTATCCAATCCCCTAGACTCTCTAATCATTAACCTCCTTAACCCTAATAATGCTTTCCACTATCTCACTTTAACATTTGTCTTTCATGGTACACATGTTATCTTTTTGTTACTATTTCTGGCCTACTCTCTTCTATTTGGCACACTTCCTACCTTTACGGCCATCTTTTCTAGTCTTGTACTCATCAAAAAACTTTCTAGTTTTCATAAAATTTTCACAATCACCTTTGTTATGTCCTCATTTCCTACACACAGGTCAGAGTCAATGTCTACTAACATCACTCCAAAGCTATCTCCAACAACTCCGATTTCTGCCTAACTCTATATAGCATCATCATCCCCAGTGTAACAGCTGAAAATGGCTGCATTAAATATTGCTCCAGGTGAATAGCCTCACTTGGATTTCTAATCTTCAATTGCAAATAGATCTTTTTCATGGCCTGGCTGCCTATATTTCTTTTACTTAATTTGGTCTCTTACTCTTTTATTTGTGTTTTCACCCTCTGTTCTTTCCCCAAATGCCAATAAATTCTCCATTCCTTATTCTTAGTTGATAAGTTTATCTCTCATTTTATTGAGAAAATGAAAAATACTCACAAAAGTTCTGTCTTGGTGCCATAAATCTGTCTTAAATTGCTGAATCTCCTTACTGTTTCCTAAGGCTCAGCTTTTAGTCCTCTCTAGATTCTATTCCTCTTGCCTATTTCCTTAATGATTTTACACTTGAAATTACTTAGACATACATGTGAACATACAGTTATTAGAATATGTATATTGGTAAAAGTATCTTACTTTAATTTTACTTTCATCTTCAATCTTTGGTCTAGTCTTTCCATTAGTTGATATCAAAATTTCTCAGAATTTTCCTTTACCCATTTTTATACTTTCTTACCAAACATTCTTTCTTAGTCACACTTCAGTTAGGCATTTTCCCCATGAATTCTACTCCCGTGGAGTCATCAAAAATTTCTACCTTACCACACCAATAATCACATGTATGTGTTTTGAAGGAAAAAGAATCTATATATATCATCGAAAGAGTAATTTTGTTGTTTTATGTTAAAGTTACTCTTGTGATCACTGCAGACTTAGCATGAGAACAGAAAAACATCTTCTATTGCCTCTTACCCATAACCTGTGGCTAGCTTCACAATGTATGGCCCATACATTAGAATACGCAGATACAGATGCAAGCACACTGACACATGCCAAATCCATCCTGTACTGACCTTCCAATTTGGGCATAAAGTATGTTATTTCTAAGCAAAACTAAATGTTGGTTTTCCAAACAATTCACTAATCACTTATGTTTGTAATAGCAGCATTGACACACCAGAGATTTAATACTTAAGTCACTTCTTCAAAAAACTTACTGAAGTACAGCCCTTGCCCTTTCAGTTTATAAGAAAAGGGATTTTTGGGCTGGAGAGATGGCTTAGCGGTTAAGCGCTTGCCTGTGAAGCCTAAGGACCCCGGTTCGAGGCTGGGTTCCCCAGGTCCCATGTTAGCCAGATGCACAAGGGGGCACACGCGTCTGGAGTTCATTTGCAGAGGCTGGAAGCCCTGGAGCACCCATTCTCTCTCTCCCTCTATCTGTCTTTCTCTCTGTGTCTGTCACTCTCAAATAAATAAATAAATAATTAAAAAAAAAAAGAAAAGGGATTTTTAAACTCTCATTTAATAACATTGAGCCCCAAGCAAATGAAAGCAATTGTTTCTTTTTTTGAACACAATCTGCTCCAAATGATATCTTGGTATGATTCTAAACCAGAGGAGCTAAACTTGGTGGCCTGTAATGGTCTAGGAAAATTCATTTAAACCAATGTACTGTCCTTTACTCCCAGAAAGATGAAACATGCACAGACCTAGAGTTGATCCCAAGTCAGAAGAATCAGCCAAAATTTATGAGGAGAAGCACTGAACCTAAGTGTCCATCGCTATAAATTGTTAGGTCTCTGGTTACTCAGAATCTGTAAAGACACACTAATGTCTTTCACTCAAACAGATGGACTAAGGAGTACTGGGATAGATTGTTTCTCCACCTTCATTCTGACTTTTTTCTAACTAGATCTAGGACCTAACAAGTGAGCTTTGCAATGGGTCTCAGAGACCTACCATCGCGCTTCACTGTTTTGGGGCCACTTTTTGTATCCATTTTACTCCAGAGGTCGTGTCCACTGCCTACAAAAGTGTTTGCTCCAATATTTAATGGCAGCAAAATTTTCATTTTACATTATGTTGTAAGTGAAATTCTTTCAGTCACTTAATGTTTTTAGTTCTTATCCCTCACTTAGATTTATGCTCAAAATCAGATAATGGAATGAAAATTAATATACTATTTCAATACAAAGAAAGATGCCATGCCTGTAATAGGTAGCTAACAAAAAATTGTTTTGCAATTCACCACTGAAATAAGACGTTGTTAATATAATAGCCACATAAGTAGTAAAGCACCTCATAAACATGTGAATGTGGTGATTGTAATACTGTGATAGGTTGTTTGAAAGTTATTACCTCTTTTCCTCATGCTGTATAAAGCTCAAATAGCAAAATGTCACCACAATGATAAACTGAAGAGTTCTAAATTTATTTATAATTTTACAGCATGTGCTATGAGAAGGAAGTGGCCTTTATAATTCAGATTGGTTTAGTTCCAATTCCAACTTCACAAACCAGCTGGCTGACCTTAAGCAATTAAACTCCCACCAATTAATATAAACTTTAGGAGGACAGGAAATCATTTCCTTCAATGAGGCTATGTGCTCACTAGGCCTTGGTATATTATAAATATCTGTTGAAAGAATGGCTCTCTTAGAGTCTTCAGCTTTTCATGAGACAATGAAAACAATAACTTGTTATTCTTCTCTAGAAGCAAAAAGACAATAGTATGAAAGCCATTAGCAAAATCTGTGGAATTTAGCAAGCATTCAAAATTTGTGTCTTTCATTCTTTGACTCAATGTAAAACAAAAGTGAGTCACTCAAAGAATACATCATTCTTAAGAATTCTGGTTTTATGTTCAGTATCTCCAAAAGCAATGAAGCAAGCCAATATATAATTTAATATCAATTAAGTTTAATTCAAGGGAGAGAACAACTCTTGATAGTGTCAAATGCTCCTTTCAACACTCATTTCTGCCATTATAATTATTGTCATCCTCTATTGGCATTTTCATGTCTCTTCATTACAACAAATTCTATGCAGAGGCTCATGAGATTAATTTCACTCAAAGGTAAGTTGCTTTACTAGAGTTCTGATCTGCAAGGTCAAGGACAGATTTAATATTTTTATATGGCCAAACCATATGAAATTGCTGATTGGGGATATTTATGACCTATAAAATGTCAACTTTATGATGCTCCAGATATCAGTCAATGAACGTTTTTTCTTATAAATATACTGGTAAAAGAGTAACTTTAAAATTAGTTATTAATTGGCATAAAATGTAGAATTAACCTAATGGTAAGAGCAGGAATATATGATTATATACACAATATAAATAATAAATCAAGGTAATAAGTCAGTATATTTTAGGCTATTTGCTCATAAATCACTGAAACTGTAGACTAGAAATGTCTAGCTTGCATTATTGTCTATAACACTCTCCTGTAGGTGGATCTTAATAAGAAGGGACTAATGAGCAAAAATGTTTCTGCTTTTCATCTGCCTTGCTGTCTATATACACACTTTACTACTATGTAAGAGTCTTGTCCCATGGGTGTGTCTCTATTTTTTTATTTTATTATTTTATTTATTTGAGAGCAGCAGAGAGAGAGAATGGGCATGCCAGGACCTCTAGCCACTGCAAACAAACTCCAGATGCATGCGCCCCCTTGTGCATCTGGCTAACATGGGTCCTGAAGAAATAAGCCTCGAACTGGGGTCCTTAGGCTTCACAGGCAAGCGCTTAACCACTAAGTCACCTCTGCAGCCCTCTATTTTTATCTGAATTGAAAGGAAGTAGTTCTACTCAACTCAAAACTCACCAAAACACTGGATAAATCTTTGGTTTTTTTTTATTTGAACAATTCACTAATTTTAATTATAAATTGACTTACATAAGGAGTAAGTCTTAAAATGTTTTTTCACAGGTAAGTATTTCCCCCTATATTTGCCTGGAAAAAAATGTCTGGATTACACAAAATATGTTGATGATGTTCTTAGGTCAAAAAAAAAATACATAGAATGACAACCATCAACTATGTTTACTGCAACACTGTGAATGATTAAGATAATGAGCACAAACAAACTCACCAGTCTCTGAAGTCCTTACTGAGAGTAATGGAGAGGAAACATTTCCATGACCAAATTTGGTATATGACCTGACAGAAATATTGTAGATAGTGTATGGTTGTAGATCCCTCAAGAGTATGTGTGTTGTTGAAGTATTCTTTATAAATACAGTGTCTATATTTTTGTAAAGCACTTCATAAGCAACAATAATCCCATTTGGTTTTTCAGGTGGTGACCACTTCAATCTTATTTCACTTGCAGAAACATTGAATACTTCAATGTTTTGAGGTGATGATTCTGGCTCTGCAAGAAGAAAGAAAATAAAAGTTAAATATTTGCAGTTTTCATGTTTCTTGCTTTAGATGCAAAATTCCATGGAATAGAGGCAACAAGCAGGTAACAGCACATTCTTTGTCTGACTAAAATTGCACCTGATATTCTTACCATCTTCTGGAGTTCTCACAAAGATGTCATTTTCTTCTGACAAAGAACTTTCTCCAACATGGGTGGAGGCAGCTACTCTCATTTTATAACTTGTATATTTCTTTAACCCTAAAAGGAGAAAAGGAAATGTTTTTAAAGTCTTAAAATAATATTCTTGGATTAGTCCCATTTGCTATAGGGCTGGCTAGTGCAATTTATAAGGATGTCATCTAGCTATCTCAGTCAGCTTCCACGGGATCTCAGTCTTTCCATTCCCACATTGATGATGTCAGAGCACTTTTGAAAGCATTAAGGCAGTAATTGAAACCTGAAAAAGAATATTTGGCACACTGCATGGAGAATTGGCACACGTACCATTGAAAACTGAATTGCTTCAGCTGATAAATATTCATTCAATCAAATCTTCAATGAATTATGTTCATGAACTTAATATAATATTCCCTAGTTAAGTAAATTATTGTGAAAGTTGTGATCAGATGCTTTTTATTTCTTTTTGAATAAATATTGCTAAAGAAAAAATAACATTTGATCAAGTTATTTCTGGAAGTAATTTTAAAGATGTCCATAGAAGCACAGAACAACGAAATCTTGATCGTGTCCTGTCATATTTAAGATGTGGAGAGATGCATAGTTTCTATCTGAATAGGAATGTAAAAAGAAACACAAGTTTTTGTTCTACCTGTGATGAGAAAGCTGTTCTCTAAAGTAGTCATCTGGAATGTTCTGTGTGTATCCAGTTCCATTGCATAGATTGTGTAATGGGTTATTTTTCCATTGGGATATTCTGGAGGGTCCCAATATAACAAAATAGATGAAGAACTAATATTTTTATAGTTTATAATATGGATGGAGCTTGGCACTTGAAAAGAAGAATGAACAATTAATGGGAATAAAAACTTTAAAAAAAGAGGTATGACACAGAAGAGCAATATTTTCAGGTAATTGTTTCAAAGGAAATACAGTCTTACCTTGTTCATGGGTCCTGACATTAAGAACCGTTGGTGGTCCTTCTCCCATGATGGTGAAAGCAGATACACTAATCATGTGCTCAGTGAAAGGTACAAGTCCTCTGATAACATAAGACAGCTGTTCAGCAGCAATGTCAGTAATGTACTGATTCCTTGTGGTTACTATTTGAAACAAATGAGTACAAAAAAAAAAAGGATGTTTGCCACCATAGTCAAAATTAGTGTTTCTCAAGGAAACATAATAGCACATTATTCATTAATGCCTTCATGTACTCCCATATACAAAAGGTATCAATAACCACTAATATGAAACTATTGCTCTCAGAGATCACAGTGGATATTATTATAACTCTAAATGTTCTCTAGTACTACCTGTAAACTTTTGTACTCATAATATAGTTTTGCTAATTATTCTATAATTTTTGGAACATGACGTTAGTGTGTTCAGAAAATTTAACTTTCTGAAGGAGGCCGGCTAGGAATGTTTCAGAAAACTAGGCAATTATATAAAATTGAAGTATTATAAATCAATGGTGCTTTAACAACAAACTTTAAGAAATTAGAGATTTTTATTAGAAATCTAAATTCACCATGTATTTACTATCCCAGTAATTATTTGAAGTAAGCATTCTTTCTGGAGGCACAATTTATTTAAATAAAAGTAAAAATATTTTAAATCCTTATGCAGATACGCATTTGTGCATAAGAAAAAAAAACATATTGAATAAAATGCGCTTTTAAAGACAATTCTACCATGAATATAATTCTATATATAACATACTTAGTGTTTGGAATAAGGTAACTACAAAATCTGAGACAAAAAATGAAATAATGTACTTTCCTCATTTAGCATTTTATAAAAACCAAAGAGACAGTACATATCTGTGTCATCTAAGCATGTATTGTCAATTTGTCATATATTACATTCTCCTTGTAGAAACAATAAGATCCACTGACCCTGAAGAGCAAGTGTATATACAAATGACATCACCACATCAAGGGGTCACCTACACCTGTTTATCACCCCATGCACCAGAGTTGTAACTTTCTGACCTATTTGCCTTTTGTGACATTTTAAAACCTATTAGTCAAAAGCTGCAGGGAGTGTGAGGCCTGTAAATGATTTGAAGATATGTTAATCCCTCCCCATCACACCTGCTTTGGCAACTGTAATAACTGATTGTCTATGCAGCTTGGCCAGAGACTCTGGGGTGCTACTTTCTCTAGGAAGAAGGTCAGACAGGTTAGAAAGGGCCAGCTCCTGCCTGTGTGGCATTTCCATTTACTTCATGGGTTATCCAACAGTTAAAAAAAATCTTACTCAAAAAAATCTGACTCCAGCTCATGAATCATTAATAACATGGTTGAACTCTAAGTGAAGGTCCATATCTATTGCTGGTAGTTTCAACACATCCACTTCATAGAGAATTAAAATTTTACCTACCAATGCGTGAATTCTGCTCTTCAGCTCTAATGTTCCCAGGAAAGTCACTGTATGGTTGACTGTTATATATGAATGAAGCCAGGGAATGCAAGTCAGAAGACACCTCTGCTGAACCTTCATAAAATCCTATCATTGGCTCTACTAGGTTCATCATTTCTAGAGACATGGAGTTTTTTATCAGCTGCAATTAAAAGAAGATATTTACAAAGATTTGGTTACCACACACATTTTTAATTTTTAAAATATTTTATTTATTTATTTGACAGAGAAAGAGAGAGAAAGAGAAAGAATGGGCTTCCAGCCACTACAAATGAACTCCAGACACATGTTTCCCTTTGTGCGTCTGGCTAACATGGGTTCTGTAGAATCAAACCTGGGTCCTTTGGTTTTTCAGGCAAATGCCTTAACCACTAGTCCATCTCCCCAACTCCACAACACACATTTTTAAAAGATACTATTGCTTTACATTCCAAAATTTTATTCTGAATCTACCTAGACACTGCATTGTGATCATATATTATAATCACTCTATTATTACTGTACTTTAGAAAGAAATTGAAATTTGTTTCTCACTTGTGTTGGTGTTGTCAAAGTAGGAGTAGACATCTTAATGGAAGTTTACAATATTAGAATATTTTAATTTGCTCTTCCACACATAGAGGTGTCCTAGGCATAGAATTTAAATGTTCGGCATGTGTATGCCAACTGGGTACAACCTGAATGACAACCTGCTTGTTATCAGTAGAAGCGGTATAGTAATTTATCTAAAATCAAGTGAAGTTTCAGAACAAAAAAGATGACCTCAAAATCATAGGTTTCAAACTTAGTTCATAGCATACCTGTCCAAGGTTCTAAAGTATATTGTCCATAACAGCTCTTTTCCCTGGATCCCACAACATAATTCATATATGTCAAGTAACCAAAGTGATAAATACTGAACTGAAAATATCAGGAGCAGGTTAAAGATGGGTAAACTAGACACTGTTGTTAGAGGGGGAATAACAAGATGCATCTCTCCCTCATCAATTCAATCTAGGATAACTGAATTAGAATGAGAAAAGGTTGTTGTGGTAAAACAGTGGTAGATATTTTGGTAGAATGCTAACTTTGTAAATAAAAGTAAATGTTAATTTATTTTAAAACTTGCTTCAAGAGATTTGGTAATCATTGAAATATGTGTACATTATTTGGTTTAATTTGAACTTAATGATCAACATAGGCTTTAGAGATAAGCAGATATATTTTATTATAATGTACCTTAGAGACAGATATACTTTATTATAATGTACCTTAGATGATATCAATCTAATATTAATATGTTTGCTAAATGCAGTCATTGAATTATTAAAACAGTGAAAATGTCATTTTCTTGGAGATTCAGGCAACATAGGCACACAGAAGCAAAAATGAGCTGAAGTCGAAAATGTAATTTTAAAAGCATCTATTGCAGAAGCAATGATGGGGCCCTGCTAAGGGAATGGGAGCAGAACATTCATAATTATTGAACCCAAGTGGTGATGTACTCTTTTCTACTTTATACCTGTTAGAAATTTCCCAGAGTAGAGTTTTGCAAAAATGTTGCAAAACAATCTTCTCCTTTTCAAATCTTCAAAACTTACATCTAAAAATTCTTTTTAAAAATATTTTTATTCACCAGGCATAATGATGCATACCTTTCACCCCAGTACTCAGGAGGCAAAGGTAAGATAAGTGTCATGAGTTCAAGACCACCCTGAGACTACATTATGAATTGTAGGTCAGCCTGGGCTAGAATGAGACCTTACCTCAAAAAAAAAAATACCTTTCTATTTCTTAACAATTATATGCTTGTATTCCCTCAGCATTAATAAGTATTAATACAGGTTTCTGTCATTTTAAGAACCCTTGCCTTTTAATTTTTCTGACATATTTTCTGTTGTCTTTATTCTTTGAGTAAAACCTAGGTTTCCCCTTCCTCTCAGCATCACTGCACCTTTTTTTCCTAAATAATAATAACAGATATTCAAGAAAAACTCATGAAGGTAAGAACTTTTAGGACAGTTCAGTTCATCAAAATGCTGAAAATAAGTGACTGTTGAGAACTTACCATTAATATCTATCGTGCCATCCAAGGCTCAGGGAACCTTGTGGATGAGAGAGTAGAAAGAATGTAAGAGAGTCATAGAGTGAAAAGGAGCAATTCAGGGCACCGTCCTCTGTACATGAACTGACACATGACTTCACATTATTTGTACTTATCCCCCGCACCACACACAAGACCTGCATATAATCTACAGAAGAAGACAAAAAGAATGAGACACTAAAACAGAAGATGGACTAATTAGAAAGAAGAGAATGTTCAATGGAATATGGGTGGAGGCAACAAAAGAGGGTAATGGGAGGGAGGGAATATGATCAAATTACAATATGTTCATGCATGAAAATTCTCAGTAAAGGGGCTGGAGAAATGACTTAGTGGTTAAGATATTTGCCTGCAAATCTGAAGGCCACAGGTTCAATTCCTCAGGACCCACATAAGCCAGTTGTACAAGGTGGCATAGGTGTCTAGAGTTTGTTTACAGTCTCTGGAGGCCTTAGCGCTCTCCCTCTCTCTCTCTCTCTCTCTCTCTCTCTCTTTCAAATACATAAATGAAAATAAAATCTTTGTTTTAATTCTCAGTACAAAAGAAAAAATAACTTCTCTGAGAGATAAAAGGATAGGGAAATGATTCAAGAAAACCTCCAGGCCTCCAAATGATATTTCTAAAATAAAACCAGTTAAAATATCACAGATACTATCTACATAAGCATTGTGGGGCGGGGGGAGAGGGATACCTCAAGATACTCATGTTAGGATAAAGATCCCTGGATGGGAAGGCTCAGATGTGACAAAACAAAGATTTCCCATCTTCCTATAGCTCGCTTGAGCTTAGCCTCCACAGGGTAGCTAGGGAGAACATGATTTACAAACATATAATTCAGAAATGCTCTGTATTCTAGCCAATAATCTATGCCTGAAGCACACAGCTGTCTCCACTATCAATCACTCACCCTTTGTGTATCTACTGTGTACAAAGCCTGTGGATGGCATAGTGAGGAAGTACAAAGAACTTCTCTTGAACTATGACATTTCAGTGACTCGCTCAATGTTTCCTATCCCATGTCAAATAAATTATCATGAAGCAAACTATAGCATTCCACCAATTAACTAAGCATCTCTGTTACAAACTGTCATTTCTATGGAAGCGTTAGCTTGAATACCTTTGACTGTGAATTTCATCCCAGTTCTAGTTTTCATTGTAAGGTCCCACCAAAGCCAGGGAAATGATTTGAACAATGGTTTTGTGCCAACTCAGAATGTAACTAATTACACAGAATACGTCAGAATATGAATATTTCTCACACTTTATCAAAAATATATTAGATCTTTGTTTTTTTTTTAATGAATGCAGTGACAGGAATGAAAAATTATAGAAAAGAATGAAACCTAAAAGAGTAATACAGATAGAAATGAGGTTACTGGGAATGAATTCAAAGTTCATTGCAAAATTTAAATGTTTGAGAACTGGACCCACTAAGAGTAAATGACATCCGATCACAGCTGACATTCCATATTAGATAATTGGGTTTATGTGCTGTCCTGTACAGTATAAAATGTTTAACAGCAACCCACAACTCCTATCCCCCCTCCCAGCTGTGACAAACACAATGTCTCTAGACGTCACCATATGTTTCCTGGAGAGTAAAGTGCAAACCACTGAGTTCGGGAATGTCACAATTCATCAAGATGAAAGACTTTGCATATGCTACTCTGGAATCCTTGGAATTTAAGTGAAAGAATTAAGAAGTCTACAGAGTTGAGTTCCTAATCCACCTGAATAAACCAACTTAATTTTTACATGTAATAACCTTCATTACAGAAAGTGTGATTTTAGTTAAAAAAGCTGTTCCATCTATCAACTGAGACTCACTAGAGTTATGTTAAATTGAATTAATGAGATATTTGACTTTGTCTTAAAAGTAGTTATATTTCAATGTAAATTACACATTAATCTAAATTATAGATTGTTATAAAGGACTAGTAAAAAGACAAGTTTAACATTAATATATTTTTGAAAACTTCCTAAAGGATGCTGAATCATTCTAGACATGATTTAGGTGAACACGTACTTATGGCTTGATTCTGTTTATGCTCCACTTGTGCTAAACAAACCATCTTCAAGTCATTCCTAAACAAACTCTCAGATTCCATGCAGACTTATTTGGAACCAACAAACCATGCCTGCAAATGACTTTCTCCTAAGTTTCATCATGGTAAAATGCTGTACTTGAGAAGTCTTAGGATGAAATATACATCAGTATCAATCTCAAAAGTTTATAATTCTAGGCAGCAAGATGAGATCTAACTGCAAGATCCAACTTAAAGTTTCCCCATGGAGGAATAATGTTAAGTGTTTTCAGACTTGAACTTTAGTGAATTAGATCCCCAAAGAAATGAATTTTGATCTATGACCTTTCTAATATTTTATTTATTTATTTCAGAGAAAGAAGAGATAGAGAGGGACAGGGAGACAGAGAGTAAGAGAGAGAGAGAAAAGTACACCAGGGCCTTTAGCCACTACAAACTAACTCTAGATGCATGTGCTACCTTGTGCATCTGGCTTATGTGGGTACTGGGGAATTGAACCTAGGTCCTCAGATTTCTTAGGCAAGTGTCTTAACCACTTCAGCCCTGATCTATGACTTTTTAATGGGATAACATTATATGTATATATATATACATATCAATCAATAGTAGTAGAAATTAATTCTGTTTGTGTTGGTTTCAGTCAGATTCTACACCGAACACTTCAGTTTGGTGAGAGGATAATCACAAACTAAGATAGACATGTAGGAGAGTCATTTTTAGGAAGAAGAACTTAGAAACCATAGTTATGAAAATATGAGGCTATAAAACCTTAAGGAAACTGTATCCAGGGGCTGGGCAGAGGGCTCAGTGGATAAAACACATGAACAAGCATGAGTATCTAAGTTTCTAAGTTTGGCTCCCCAAAACCTATATAAAATACAATGTGTTGAGTACCTATAATCACAGAAAGTCTACAGCAATGAGAATTGAGCCAGTCTTCCTAGAAGCTTATGGGCTAGCTAGCCTAAAACACAGATGAGTGAACAAAAGACCCTTCCTCAAACAATATGGAAGATAAGAATCAACACCCAGAGTTGTCCTCTGTCCTTCCTACACACTCAAGCACACACATGAATTTATGTAAACCTCACATACACACACCAAAAAGAAAGCTGTGTGCATCTTCCTCCATAACCTGAGGTGAAACCAGTGGATATGATCACTACATACACTGGCATTTGAATTCAATATATGACAAATAAAGTGCTAAACACCCTTGCCCATTGTATCTTACTTCATTACAAGTTAAAGAGTTTTTAACTCTTCTAGAGTCATGCATCCAAGTTATCAAAACTAGTGATAACTGAAGAAAGATTGGAACACAGATATCTGGTTTAAAATCCCATATACTGTCACTATTATCAATAGTCTAGAGAGAAGAATTTGACAAACTGGCAAATATTAGAGGGCAAATAAACATTCCAGTCAAAACAGTTTAAAGAGGCTTCCTAGTCACCTCTGTAATTTTTGGCCTTACCAAACTATATTATGACTTAATAAATAGATAATGAGACCATAATGCAAAACAGTTTAAATTTATTGAATAGGAGCTGTTGTGGGAAAGTAAACATGCTGTCATCAGAGTTGGTCAAATATGTTAATGGAGTGTGTTTTTCCAAATTATTTATTCTTATTAGAGATGAGATTCACATCTTAGTTAGAAAATTGAAATAAAAGCTCTCACGCCATGTAATTTCATTTTAAAAGTTTTAAAACTATTGTTTAAATATCAATGTTAACATATTAGACATGGTTTATATGACTTAAAATTCCTACTTATTGACAAAACATCAAAGGTCACTAGAAGATATTCTAATGAAAGTTATGTGACCAGTCATATATAGCATTAATGCTTCATTATACATTATACATTATACATGAATGTGGCTATGAAAAAGGATGGGAGGGATGACAGATGAACAATGAAATAACAATATTGTGGCTATACTTTCCCTACTTCAAACCATACTCTAAGAAGACATACTCTAAAAGCATGGCTGTTTTCAGTTCTATGTTTATTTTAAAAACTCATTCAATTTAGTATCTTTGAATTTTCTTCTTATGATAATGAGAAGCAAGTTTATTTAACTAGACACATATAAGACCTTTGTTGTTATATAATCAATCCTCCAGGTGAGGTGAGACCTGTACTTGTACCTCCAAGAGAAAAGACAACTGTGATGGAATGGCACTCACATGACCACATAGTATCATATGGGCAGTCTTTGCTGCTTTGATGAAGTAAAAGGCCATGTTGAAAAGCCTAAATGCAAGAGTTATGGGGGTCCTCCAAGAGCTAAAAGTAGCCTTCTACCAAGAAGCCAAGACTAGAGTCGAAAGGAAACAAAATTTGGGCTGAAGAGGTTGCTTAGTGGTTAAGGCACTTGCCTGTGAAGCCTAACCACCCATGTTTGATTCCCCAGTACCCATGTCAGCCAGATGCACAAGGTGGCACATGTATAGGGAATTTGTTTACAGTGGCTCTACCTGCATTTTCCTGACTCGCCCTCCCTCCTTCTCACTCATAACTAAATAAATAAATAAATTTTTAATAAAGGGAACCAAAATCTGACAATAACCTGAGACTCTCTCCCAGTCAAGTTTCCTGATGGGAGAACAACTCAGCCAGCCTGTTGATCACAGGATGATGAGCCCTAAAGCTAAGGTCTAGGTTAAGCTGTGCTCCCATTCCTGGCCCACAGATACTGAGAGACAACAGTGTAAATAATTTAAAGCTGCTGAATTTGTGCCAAATGGTTGTACAACAGCATTGGAGAAATAAAATAATGAGATAACAACAAAAGTTCAGGTAAGACATTATACAATCCTGAGTTATTTCTTCTTGTTGTATGGGAGGCAGGATGATAAATTTAGACATACTTGAACTCTGGAAGAATCTTTCCACAAATAGGGTCAATAAGGAATTCATAGTATGAGAAAAATGATCAGAATGAGAAAAAAATGGCAAAAAAGATATACAAACAGGAACCAGTGGTTGAAAGTGTGAGGCCATAAAAAAGTACTGTACACTGGGCAAAGTGGTGCATAACCTATAATGCCCCCACCTAGGAAGTACAAACCTAGAATGTCAGCACCTAGGGGATAGAGGCAGGAGAATTAAGCCCAATCTAAGTTACACAGTAAGTGTAGACCAGCCTGTACTACATGAGATGTAAACAATACAGAAATAATATGGGGGGCGGATAGGGAATGTGAGATAGCTGAAAAGAGTTTTCTTTAATCCCTTTATCAATTTGGTAGAAAATAATAAAGTTGGCTTTAGCCTTCTACTTTCTTTATTTTTAATTTCTTACAGCAAAATATTGGAAAGTTGCAGGTATATAAAAGTAGAAGAATTATTAAACAGCAAATAGTACAGAAAGCTAGACAGTAGAGGGTACAGGAGAGGGTACTGGAGAAAAAAATATATTTCTGAGGAAAGAAATGTGTTAATAGAAATGGTTAAAAATACTCAAGCACTATATTTGAAACTAAGGTCACGGGTGATGTATAACAAGAATTTAAGGATTTAAAGAGCTCTTGAGACAGAAGTATAGGCTAATTAACAGTAAGTGGGAAGACGGAGTGTTTAACTTGAGAGAGGAACCAAGGTCAAGAAAAGGGAGAATAAAATGAACACACTAAGCCATGGATTTTATCTGCCATGCTATTTTCTCCCACCCCTGTATGATAGTTATATAAACTATATTATAAAAATGAGAACATAAACCCTTTAAAAGTTGACTTGTCCATGGTCACAGTCCTAGAACACAACAGACAGGCCCAGGACTTGAGGTCACGTGAAATTAGAGAACTGTGCTCTGTGCTACATCTTTCCCCATATCAGCCTTCTGAAAAGTAAACCCAATGGCCAACCACATTGTGCATTAGAAATGGGATTGATATAGTGGGGGGGAAAGATACCATCAAGGAAATAAGCTTGTTGTGGCTCCCATTATTGAGAGAGATTTACAGAATGTCAAGTGACCTGAAAGGTTCAATGCTAAGCTAGGCACACTAGGTCACAAATACTGGCACAGCACTTCCTGCATGACAACTCCAGTGCCTAGTTCTTTCTACAAACCATCCCTTAAATCCTTACCATTGACCTGTTGTTGTAAGAACTATTATAATTTATGCCTTAAGGATAAGAACCCTGAAATTCAGAAGCTTCAAGTGAGTTTTGGAGAATTAAAGCATCAATAATAGCAGAGTTGGAGTCTAAACTCAAGCATTTAGTGTCCAGAGAAAAACAAAATTCAGGAATACCTGGCTATTGAGTACATGACGTAAGCAAAAACAGGAAACTATCACCTAACCCCAAAACAGCTAAATATCTGATTAAAACCTTCTCAGCAGGACCAAAGTCTAAGTTTCTGTTCTCTAAGATCTCATCACAAAATAACTAAATTAAAGTCATAACTCCATGTGTGGTTTGAATATGAAATGTCTTCCATAGCCTCATGGGTTTGTGATTCAACCTCCTACTTAGGGCTGGAGAGATATTTAGCAGTTAAGGTGCTTGCCTACAAAACCTGAGGACCCATGTTTGACTCTTCAGATCCAGACACACAAAGGTGAGGCAAGCTCAAGGTCACACATGCTTTCCCTGCCTTGATGACACTTCCTCTCCAAAATGTGAGCTGGAAATAATTCCATAAACCGAGTCTGGTCGGGTGTTTTGTTCATGCAGTGAGGCAATAACTTCTAATTACAGTATCTTTTACCCACTGGAAAGGAGGCAACAGAGGATTAAAGGTTAAACCAAGATTGGAGTTAGTAAGCAACTTGGAGTGGGAATTCATGGGTAGCTACAGGGCATTGAGTACATGGTAACTTCCCAAGCTAGGGCTAGCAGTACAGGAAGACTGGGGCTAGAATGGTGTGACCGTGGTGGTTGGAGACAAAGTTGGATAACAGGACAACAGAAGTACCAATTCTGAACAAAAACAGCTGAAGCTACCCAGTTTCTTAATCCCTACTATATATGTCTGTATGCTTCAGTAATATAGCTCCAGTCCTTAGTACGTGCAGTCTCTAAGAGTCCTAGGGAGCAGCTGATATGTAGATATGTTTAGTCTTAGAACTCAAAAGGTCTTCACAGGTTAGCACCTGGCTGGGACACTTAAATGAAGATGGTAAAGTCAAATCAGGGCTGTCTCCAATCCCACGCAGAAACAAAGCCAGAGAGTAAGACTTCTGGTGTATATAAATGTGCTGCATTGCCAAAGAACTCAGTCCTCTTATTTTAAATCTATCATAGACTTAACTTTCTTCCTTTAGTCATGTGATTTATTGAATCAAATACTACTTTCTAAATAGGGCACTTCTGAGACATTTAGCTCCTCAAATCCAAACAGGATCTAATCATCTCTTAGTAGCATCCTTTCCTCTGCAGTTGTTCCAAATAACACACCTTCTAAAGGGCATTTGTGCCGAATCATAATAGAACCTTTCAAACAACTTATTAACTTGATTAGCACAGTAAAACTCACATATAAAGAACCTCTAGTTCTGCTTAATTTTTTTTTTTACATTTTCAGAAAAGAGCAGTAGCACTTAACGAATATTATAATATGTGACCTAAAATGAACTATGGCCTCGCTAGAGTTTCAACATGCCCCAATTTATGTCGCATAATACTAGGAAGTTTGTCAAACTTATGCAGAATGCTGGCAAATCTTCTAAATCATCAAGGCCAAGACTAAGCAGCATGTGTTCATCAGGATGGGAAATGAAAGTGCAATACCTCATCCTGTCCTGTGAGCAAAGTATTTTCCAGGACCTCTCCTGTCTCTGAGAGCAGCACTTTTACTCGGTATTGGCTGATGATTCCATTTGGTTGCCGTGGCTTCCTCCAAGTTACTTTTATTTCCGTGGCTTCTACCTCTGCTAATTGTAAGTCAAACACTGTACCTGGAACTGAAAAAAAAAAAAAAAAATGGTGGCATAAGAGAGGGGCAATTATACTTAAGGGACAATAATTCCCTAAATTCTTAGTACAAGATTTTATTTTATTTTATTTTATTTTTTATTATTATCTTTTTGTTTGTTTGTTTGTTTGTTTTTTGTTTTTCAAGGTAGGGTCTCACTGTAGCTCAGGCTGACTTGGAATTACCTATGTAGTCTCAGGGTGGCCTCAGATTCACAGTGATCCTCCTACCTCTGCCTCCCGAGTGCTGGGAGTAAAGGTGTGTGTCACAACGCCTGGCTGTACATGATTGTACATATGTGTGAGAGAGAGAGAGAGAGAGAGAGAGAGAGAGAGAGAGATTATTGTCTGCCATGGTTATGGCTTTATTAAAAACTAAATAAGGTAAAAGATTAATGAACTTCATAGATATTTAATGATAAATTTCTTCATATAGTCATCAAAATGTAAGGAATTGTATAACAAGAAATAGTTTTCTAAAATCAAAATGTCATTTCATTTGATCAAACAATATTATTAAAAATGATTTCCATGATAAGCTATTTATGAGAGATTAATGTCCAGTTGAAACCATGAAGGCTTTATACAAATGAGGAACAATCTCAAACCAATATCCAGATCATTGAATGCAGTGAAATGTAGCTGATAAATGCAACTGGGCCACATTCTAATTTATTACATGAACTTGTATGAAGAATTAATTGAACTTTTTCTCCTGAGTTTTCAAATTAATCATGTGAGCCTCAAATGTTATGTCCCCTTACTCTTTGCAATAGGAATAAAAAGATGATGCAAATTAATAATTAGTTTAAGGTTAAAGCACTAAGTAGTTAAAGTAAACTCTATGTATAAAATGACAAAATGTGACATCTTAGAAATCTCTCAGTTTCTCAAAAATAATGAAGGAAAAGGCTAAAGAAATGGCTTAGTGGTTAAGGTACTTGCTGTGAAGACTAAGGACACAGGTTCAATTCCCCAGTACCGATGTAAGCCAGATGCATAAGGTGGCACATGCATCTGGAATTTCTTTACAATGGATAGAGGCCCTGGCACATCTAATCTCTCTATATACATCAATTTCTCTCTCTCTCCCTCTCTGTCTCTCTAAATTTATTAATTAATTGAATATTTTTTTAATTTTAAAAATGAAAAAAGGATACAAATATATCCCAGGCATTTCACCATTTTTGTTTCTAGGTCTTTGAATGTGAATACCTTGCTATGGTGGTTTGATCCAGGTGTCCCCATGAACTTGGGTGTTCTGAATACTAGGCTCCCAGCTGAAGGAGATTTGGGATTTATTGCCTTCTGGAGATGGTGTATTGTTGGGAATGGGCTTATGGGTATTGTAGCCAGTGTCTCCTTGCTAGAGTTTGGCACACTCTCCCGTTCTTGTTGCCCACCTTGTGTGGGCCAGGGGGTGATGTCCACCCTCTGCTTATGCCATCGTTCTCCCCTGCCATCATGCAGCTTCCCCTCGAGCCTATAAGCCAAAATAAACTCTTTTCCCACAATCTGCTCTTGGTTGAGTGATTTCTACCAGCAGTGCGAATCTGACTACCACACTTGCTAACCCTTACTTTCCTCATTTATAATGTAAATGCAATTTTATCTTTCCTATTAACTCTATCTTTCCTATTAACGCTAGAAAGTTACTGTAAGGAATGAAATTCAAAAGAATTTCTAAAATATATGTTCAAGAAAGAGAAAATGTGAAACGTAAACATTGTCCTTTGTGATCAAGATACAATAACCCAGTAAAATAATTTAATTATGGAATAGGTTTACAAAACTTTAGTTATAAGAGAGACAAATTAAATTCAAATGAAATAGGAGAATGACCCTATTCCTCAATGAGATAACAGATAAAAATTGAAAGTGATGTCATGAGTCAATAAATACCATTATAATCAATACATGTAATTATGCTTAAATTAGAAATTGCTTAATCTGTGACTATGTGGAATTTTCTTCCCATAAAGTAAGAACATTTATTTTTTAGAATTTTTTTTATGAGTTTTCTATTCAGCAAATACAGACAGTTTGGTACCATTATTAGGCTCATCTGTGACCTACCCCCTCCCCATTGCCCCTCCTTGTTGAGGTATATGGGTCATGCATTGTGGGCTACGAGAGGGCCTACACTTACTAAATGCTCTATAAAAAAGTAAGGGTTATCTCATTTGTCCTTGTGCTAACTTACTCTCCTTAGGAGAATCTGTTTCTCTTTTTCAGACAGATGCAGATCCTAAGGAGAGAGCCACCCCCTCATACCTCAAAAGGGACCCAGCTGAAACTAAGGAGAATTGCCGAAACAAGCAAGGGTGCTATTTTCCTGATGAACCGGATACCAGCACAAGGGGGAAGGAGACCAACACAGAGAAAAATCAACTCCTACCAAATCAGAGAGCCAGAGCTTCAGAGGCCCCCAACACCTCATCACTGAAGTAGACCAAAAAGAACATTTTTTTTATCTCTACAAAATTATCAGGACAAAAAACCTAGACAATGAAACAATATAAATCACTCTAACCAAGGCTGTTCAGAAATTGACTCTGTAGCTTAGCTGGCCTCAGACCCACAGTGATCCTCATACCTTAGCCTCCCACCTCAGTCTTCCAACGCTGGATTAAAGGTGTGAACCACCATGCCCAGCAATATAAATATTTCTAATCTGTTGAATAGCTTATAGCAAACGGATCAATTAATCATTCTGGTGGTCAAGATTCTAGTCGCCATTATGGACAAAAATCTATCTCAGATTGAGTCTGCTTTTCTAAAAACTCTCAATCTACCTATATGGAAGGATTGCTTTTTAACTCTTACAAAAATGTTCTATCTGGTAAGAACATACAATTTTGTCTTGGAAGGATGAGGGAAAGAGTTCCAGATTAGCAATTCATATCAAGAATTATCCACTAATCATTGAATACATTTATGATTATTGTTCTAAGACCTGAGAAAAAATTATGGATAACACATATAAAACCTTTTGCATAGCTCACCTCTTGTAAAAGTTTAATTTCCTTAAAATGAATTGTACATAGAACTTTATGTTTCTATCATTGTATTTAATCTTACATATTTTTTAAGATAAGCAAATCTTTACAATCAACTATAAGCAAAGAAAGCAACTGAAATAGGAACCCTGTCCTTCTACTTTTCTTTTGTGCTTTATTTTAGAGTTTCTATGTAGAAAAAGTCTTATCCACCATTGTGTATTATAAATCATAGAAGGGGTTAGGCAACTCCCATTTAATTTAGAATGAGAATCATAAGTTTCCAGAAAGTATTTAACCAGGCAACAAGTCTTCCAAAAGTGAAATGTGAAATGGTATATTCCACTTGATTTAGCTTATGGACATAGAAAAATGTCAAATATACCCTGTACCACAGATAAAATCTATATATAGATTTTTACTTTTATTATTGTGAGTTAAACCTATGTATAGCAGCAGACACTATCTTAAACATATTTTTCAATAAAATTACATATCCCTCATGACCTAAAATTACAAGTCAAGTAAAGATTAAGGAGTTGTCATTTTTCTTACTTAAAAAAAAAAAAAAAAAAAACAAGGGATAAGGGAAATGGAAGAGACAGCATTATATCTTGTATTTAGAAATATATTTGATCTGTTATAGTACAAATTCTTACAGGGAAACCATAGAAGCATGAATTAGACCTAGCTCCTTTAATATTAATACAAATAAAGAAAATCAAGCACACAATGCAATTACTCATGGTGTTCTATCAGTTCTGAAGGTGCTGTCCACAGAAAATAATATAGTCATTTTCAATGAGTTTCTTTGTAAAATCTACTAGTACATGAGAAACAGAGTACTTGCATATATGACTAGCAAAACAATTATTTCAAATACTTTAAGGTTTTCAAATGAAATGAGGACTGATGCAGATGTCTTCTTGCTGCTGGCACAAAGCACCCAACCAAGAGCAGCTTGTGGGAATAAAGGATTTATTTTGGCTTACAATCTCAAAGGGTAGCTCCATGATGGCAGAGGGAAACATGGCATGAGCAGAGGCTGGACATCACCTCCTGGCCAACATCAGGTGGACAACTGCAGCAGGGGACTATGCCAAACACTGTCAAGGGGATCCTGACTATAACATCCATAAGCCTGCCCCTTGCAAAAACCACTCCTCCTGAAGCAAGACTCCAATTTCCAAATTACCATTAGCTGGGGATCAAGAATTTAGAACACATGAGTTTATGGCCAACACCTGTTTCAAACCACCACAGGAAAAATGATATTCTGTCAAAGAAAACACCTTCTTCCATTATCTATCCCATTAACCTTCCACTAGAAATGCATTTAAGGGGGCTGGAGAGATGGCTCAGTAATTAAAGATCAGATCTTTACAAACATGCAGGCCTAAGAGAACCCGAGAGACTGATGGGGAGTTTGATCCTCTGAATCCACATAAACAGCCAGGCGTGGCATGTACATCACTGGAGCTTCTGGAAATACAGCAAACTCCTTGAGACTCTGGCTCAAGTAAGAATGGACAGGACAATGGAGCTAGACACTCATGTTCCACTCTTGCCACTGTAGGTGAGCACTTGGTTTGCTGCATACACAAACACATACACATGCACACATCACACACACAAAAACAAGTATTAAAAAACAAAGTCCATTGAGTTTATTAGAAAAGCATAAAGTAATCCAACTCAGTGATTTTGCCAATAGAGTTTAATATCATTTATAGAAAATAAGGACAAAATTCTTTACTCACAAAGTCAACTTATGGAGTGAGTAAATAAAAATTTCAAGAATTTGTTTGCTTTCTAGAATGTGTAATGTTGGGCTGGAGATATTACTTAGCTGTTAAGATGCTTGCCTGTGAAGCCTTAGGACCCATGTTCCTCTCTGCAGGTCCCACATAAGCCAGAAGTAAGGAGAGGTAAGTGAACAAGACTGCACATGAGCACTAGGTGGTGCACGTGTCTGCAATTCAATCACAATGGCTAGAGGCTCTGGAGTGCCAATTCTCTCTCTCTTCTCTTCTCTTCTCTTCTCTCCCTCTCTCTCTCTCTCTCTCGCTCTGTGTGTGTGTGTGTGTGTGTGTGTCTGTGTGTGTCTCATAAAAAAGGCCATTCTGTGGGGCTGGAGAGATAGCTTAGCAGTTAAGGCACTTGCCTGCGAAGACTAATGACCCAGGTTTGATTCTCCAGGTCCCACATAAGCCAGAATGCACATGGTGGCACATGCATCTGGAGTTTGTTTCCAGTGGCTGGAGGCCCTGGAGTGCCCATTCTCTACCTCTCTCTTACTCTCACTCTCTCTCTCTCTCCCTCTTTATCTCTGTCCCTTTCTCTGTCTCAAATAAATAAATAAATAAATAAATAAATAAATAAATAAATAAATAAAGTCTCCATGTGTTTGTTTGTTAATTTTTTTAAGTCCAGTATCTTGGGATTGCCTCAAAAAATAAAAACAAACGAATATACGATGCTCAACCTCAATACACCAGACATGAGTGCCATGAGAGTATTCCAAAGCAATAAAGTTTTGGGTGCATCTTAACCCCTATACAAATAATAAGTATTATTGCCTTCTTTACATTCATATGATTTAGAAATAGGTAATTTATTAGATGTACATATTATGTATTATTAAATTACCATTCTCTAATTCAAATAATCTCTTCTTCATGTCTTTGTAGATATCTGCTCAAGCGAAAAATAGTCTATATCTATACTATCCCTGAACATGACCAGTCATAACTGATCTTGAAAGTTAAGCAGAGTTGGGTCTGGTGTACTTAGCTGGGAGAATATTCTGGAGAACTTTTATGGTAAAAAGGTATTTTCTTTGCTAATAAAAGTGTATGATGCTTCATAACAGCCTCCTTGTTAATAAACTTGTTAATAAAAAATTAACATCATTTTATTTTGATAGCATGCATCATTTTCTATAAAAGAAAATTCTGCATTCATCAATGAATAATTAGACATCTACTGTGACCTTAGTTGTTTTTAAATGTATTAATTTAAAAGATGCAAGGTAGTCCTAATTACTTTTAAGTAGAATATTGAGTACTTTTAAATATAGGGAAGCAAATGAATAAAGTAATCTTAATTATCATAAAAAGAATAATGTTACAATAAATGAAAAGGTTCTAAAATTTATATATCAATTTTTAATTGAATGTAAATAGTTCAATGAGTTATTAGGTTGTGCACATATAGTTTAAAGATTCTTTTATTGCAGAACTTTAATTACTGAGATGAATTTGTTTCTTAAGAAGCCAAAGGATTTACTTCCTGCAATTGCTAGTAATCACCTCCCAAGAGAAAACATTGCCTGGAGAATACCAGAGAGGAAGGTGAGCCTAAGGTAAGACCCATGCCTGTCCAGCATCGCATAAGCAGAGCCCACCGGTGGCCTTTGGCTCTTCTCCTCCAGAGCCACCAGGATGTAAACTATCTGGTGGGTAGCTCAGTTTGGGGGTGGAGCTTGAAGGGAAAAATTGGTCTAAAGAAGCTTCATCAAGGACTACTGAAGAAAAAGAAACCTTTCATTCTTATTTTAGTATGTTTGCTGAAACTCTCTAAGCATTAGGATTTCATTTGAATAGATGAACATACTATTTTTGCATTGTTCAAACAGCCAAATATTATCATGGTTTAAATTGTTTTTGAATGGAGGGAAGTACAAAATTTGCTAATGGCTGCTGCCCTCTAATGGCCTGGTAGTGAGTGTTTGTGTAAGGAATCATGGCCAATAGACTTGAATGTGTGGCGGTGTGTGTACACACATTTAAGTTGTCAGTTATTGTATGTTGGCTACCACACAAACAAAATCTGGAAAGTGTTTCTCATGCTAATCTACTGTGATAAAATGATTGTTTTGTCAATAATTATAATAAATGAATAGAAATGCAGATATTTAGCAAGTCTGGAATGAGTCAGGAAAATATGTTGTAAAATAAGATAACAGTAATAGCCACTTAAGATACTAACACATAATAAACACACAAAATATTGTGAGAAGTACTTTTTTCATATTTTTTTTGTTTTTAGAAATACTGTTTTCATAATGTCCATCAATGCTAATGAATTTGTATCATGTATGCACCAGGAATCTTCACTGGCTCAAAAAACCCTTCAGTTATCAACCTATTTTGTTATAAGAGGTGGTAATTTGGAAATTTCATGGAAAATTAGCTTTGTGAGGGAAAAAAAACTACAGATAAAACAATGTGGTTAATTAGTACTGTATGTGTTTAATATATGATTTCTGAATGAACATCTCTGATAGACTGATCTATCTATAGTCTTCTCTAGTCTTGTTTGATTTGGGGTACTTTTGATTATGAAGTATGATACAGGTTTAATATTCTGGGAAACATGCATTCAGAATGAATTAGGTAGTAACTTGATAAAGAAATAATGTGAGTTAGATAAACATAAACAAAACTATTTCTAAAATCATATTTTATCAATTTAACAAAATTCACAAACATGTCAAAATAATCTTATTAAAATGCTGCAAAGGAGAAAGTCCTTACCATCTGGAGGAGTGAATATTGAAAGATTAGACTTGGCTCCAATCCCTGCACTGGTTTCAGCAGCAATGTAGACATCATACACTGTAAATGGTGTCAGGTGAGTAAATGCAAATTTAAGGTCTTTGGTGCTATTATCCAAAATCCTGCCTGCAAAAAGCAGAAGATAGCTATGGATTATTTTTATGAAGTATACTATTGCTTCTTATTTATGTATAGATCTAACAATATTGAGCAAATTTTCATCTAAAATTAGTTCTAAAGAGTGAATATATTTTAAACAATTGGTATAGTATTGATTAATGCAATTTTAATAAAAAACAGGGACAATAACATAAAAATCTTCCAGTATTTAAATGTGTTTTATTCACATACACTACACTCCCATGGGGAATATCTGCAACCCCAGTGAAGAGCATCTCAAATGGAATGGGGTCAGAGATGAGGGAAAAGGGTATCAACACATGATGTATCTATATGAAATATCTTGTTAATAATAATAAACATTTTAAGAACATTAAAATGTGTTTTATTAAAACCCAGTCATGTTGAATTGTCATATGACTTTTGATGTATTTAAATTGGATATGTAAGATTTTAGTATAATAAAAATTGTGTTGGCAGTACTCAAATTTATCCAATTAAAATGTTAGCTTCATTAATTTCTTTAAGAAGAAATATTTAAAAAGCAGTCAAAGTTGAACATTGGAATAAAATTTCAGAAATTTTCTGGGCTGGAAAGATGACTTAGCAGTTAAGGCACTTGCCAGCAAAGCCAAAGGAAACAGGTTCGATTCCCCAGGACCCACATAAGCCAGATGCACATGGTGACGCATGAGTGGAGTTTGTTTGCAGTGGCTGGAGGCTCTGGAGCACTCATATTCTCCCTCCCTCCCTTACCTTACCCTTCCTCCCCCACCAAATAAATGAAATAAATTTTTAAAAAAAAGAAATTTTCTATTAGTAAAATGTCTTTCAGTCCTCAATGCTTCATCTGAATATTTCTCTTACTTTCTTGCTCTGAATGAAACTGTGCCTCATCTAGAAACTATTTCTGTGGCCCTGCAATTAATGTATGTAGTGGCAGTTTCTCTTTTGACCACAGCTCTCAAGTAATCAGGCCTCCAGGTAGGGTAGGTGGTCACCCTGTTCCTCACTACTCCACTTTAGACCTATGTCCTACTTCCATATAGTCCTCATATTAAAATCCATGTCTCATATGTTTCCAGGTTAATCACTCTCATTCTGGAAAGTTAAGGTTTGTATTAATTTGTGGTGATCTTAATTTTGAGAGATAATAATTAAACAATATTGACTTTTTAATTAATTTCCCCTACTCTATCTCAGACACTCCTTCTTTTTTTAAAGCATAGGTTTCCAAATTTTATTTATTTGAGAGAGAGAGGGAGAGAGAGAAAAAAATGGGTGCTCCAGGGCATTCAGCCACTGCAAATGAACTCTAGACAGATTTGTGAATCTGGCTTACATAAGTCCTAAGAAACTGAAGCTGGGTCCTTTGGCTTTTCAGGCAAGCACCTTAGCTGCTATGCCATCTCTCCAGCCCAGACACTCCCTCTTGATCATAGACATCATCATTATCAATAAGTGTAAGCAGTTTTATACAACTGTCTCCTGCCAAGTAACCTAGTTATACTTTAGTTACTATAGAGTCTGAACTAACAATTTTAATTCCACAGAAATCTCCAATCCAAGGATCTTACCACCAACTTAATTAATTTTATGATTTCATTTTGAGGGGGACTTTCATTACTGATGTCCACTTTTTATTCAGCTTCTATGTCACTGTCTATAATCATTGCCTTACATAAGCCTTCAATTCCCTTGAACCTCTCTCACTGAAGGGGCAAACAAAAAGCATATGCCTTCCCACTTTAGATGTTTGGATCTGACTACATCCACATGTATCATGAAGGTGCCTGGTGGTTCTCAGTTTCCATAGGTAAATGATTAAGTCACTGTTTACTTTTCAAGGTAATTTATGACTTCTTTTTCTTGCTCATGCTCCAACACTTTTTGCCATCCTCACTCTCAGCTAATAGTCTTGTGTACTATTTTTTTGAAAAATTTAAATCAATTAGAAGTTATCTTCTCATAGGCTCTCACCAGCACAACTATACCTGTACTCACATACTGTCTTTATAACCTGCTATTATGTCCAAACTACCTGTTATCTTATCTTGGTCTAACACCTATATGTAATCATAAAGAATCATACCTTTTACCTACAGAAATATGCTTTCAATAATATTCACTTTTCTATCATTATTTTTCTTCTTTCACTTTAGAATCCAACATGTATTACTTATTCCTTGTGAAAACAAATCAGTTGCTTACCCCCACCCTGACCTTCTACCTCCTGGGCTTTGTGTAGCAAGATTCTAATCAGAAGAATAAATGTGTACTTCAACCAAGAGTGGGAAAATAATATCAGATAGAAAAGAATCATCTATTGGTTTCTTTGTATTGGGCATGTGTTTGAGGGAAGAATAATATTTTTTCTTTAAAGACCACATATTTTAGAACTTTAGTAGCATAAGTTATTTCAGGGTGAACAGTAGTATTCATGTGAGTCATACCATAGACAATTACTTCCTATAGCATTTGAGCTCCTTAAACTAACTGCCAAGTGGATACTCAAGACCTTCTTATTCACAAAGATGGGAAATTGGTCATCTCATAAAGCTGCTTGTGTTTTATGATCAAATTTATTTTCAGGAAAGTTTTAGACTCCAATAAGGTTAAATAGAAAGTAGAGGTTTCTCACATTATTTCCAAAAATGATTTAATGTAATTGAAGCCCATTGTTCTGACACCTTCCTGCCTCTAGTTCCCTCATCTACACATGAAATACAGAACACAAATACTTTTTTAGTGTCCTTTCACTTACTTACAGTTTTAAACAAAATATCTGAAGAACTTACCTATCTCATTTGTTTTCTATTATTTACAACAATTTTAGGATCAAAGAGTTTGATATTTTTAAGTTATATATTATCCATATATTTTTACAACTTTTCTTCTACAAGGTCAGCATAAAGCAGATTCTTACCTGATGGCCCATACAGTTCAATTCTATAACTAAACTTCCCTGTTACAATCGTTGGTGGATCCCAGGAAATTGAAAAGGACCGTGCTGTGACATTGCCTGTTATACAGTTTTGTGGTGGTCCTTCAGGCACTAAAATGGGTATAGAAAAAAATGAATACAGAATAAAAATAAATGAATGCCTATTAAAACATAAAGAAAATTATCACATTAAAAGATTAAAAGATGTTTCTTTAGCATAAAGGAAAACTTAATTGATGGTGTTAAATAAGGCATCTGAAATCATCATATTAACTGCTTATTTATAACAATTTTATAAATCTACTTCGTGCTATGCATGATTATGAAATATAATTTCATTCTTATACTTTCTGGAATATCTTCATGCAAATGTTATATTGTACATCTATATTAATATATATGTATATTACACATATGAAAGTGAGGCATAAGGCTTTATAAACACCTTTCAAGGACACATAGACAAAAGCTTCAAAAATAACTCTAAGCATTTATTCATGATGACCATTATTTTCTCATATCAATATATTTTGCATAAGTGGAGATTAATAACCCATAGATAAAAAATGAAATGTAATATTAGCAACATATAAAAATAACAAGTACATTTAAAATTAGAAAAGAATAGATTTGGGGGAGATATTTTCTTTCTTTTAATTTTTTGTTCATTTTTTATTTATTTATTTGAGAGCAACAGACACGGAGAGAAAGGCAGATAGAGAAAGACAGAGAATGGGCTTGCCAGGGCCTCCAGCCACTGCAAAGGAACTCCAGAGGAGTGTGCCCCTTTGTGCATCTGGGTAATGTGGTTCCTGGGTAATTGAGGCTTGAACCAGGGTCCTTAGGCTTCCCAGGCAAGCACTTAACCACTAAGCCTTCTCTCCAGCCCAGGTATTTTCCTTTTGAGGTAGAGTTTCACTGTAACCCAGACTGACCTAGCACTCACTCTGTAGTCCCAAACTGGCCTTGAACTCATAGCAATCCTCCTACCAACTGCTTCTCAACTGCTGGAATTAAAGGCTTACACCACCACACCAAGTTTAAGGTAGATTTTATTCTATATTTTCTTCTTTAATTGAAATGAAACAACTATAAATGTTTCTTCAAAATTCTTATCTAAAAAAATTTTACCTTATGTGATTTTTAAGAAAATATTTCATTTTATTATACAAGAACAGAGCAGTATAAAAGAAGAGAGTATAATTCAAAGAAGTTATTTAAATAAAAAATTATAAGTAGGATCTACAGCAAAATAATAGGAGATGACAGATGTTCTCAGAAAAAGAAAAGAGTGAAACTGTCTTAACAATAATTCCATTATCACCAGGCATGATGGCGCATGCCTTTAATCCCAGCACTCGGGAGGCAGAGGTAGGAGAATTGTCATGCGTTCAAGGCCACCCTGAGACTACGGAGTGAATTCCAGGTCAGCCTGAGCTAGAGTGAGACCCTAGCTCAAAAAATAAAAAAATTAAAATAAAATAATTCCATTATCTTCAAAAATTATCAATTATAACTAATGCCTGATATTATGATAGACATCTATTATGCATATAGAAAATGTTATGTATATATTATGTATATAATATCTAGACTAATATGTTGATATTATGGTACTATATAAATATCCATATATACCTAGAAATATGTACACTTAGAACTTAATAGAAATAATAATATCTAATTGTACTCATTTAATACTAATATCACAGCCATATAAGTGATGCTGTCTTTATTTTTCAGAGGAAATTATATTGCAAAATGCTAAGATAGGATAGAAACTTTAACCACTGCTGTTCCTAATGTGGCAATGTTTATCAAATGCTATTACAGGTATTTTCCCTAAGTGTGGTACTGACAGACAATGAGAAAAGAGTATAAATAATGAAACACGAGTTAGAAGGGAAAAGATTATTATTAAATATTGCTGAAGTCACAAGATGATAAATGTGAATCACAGTAACTGAAGAATTCCTTCCTTAAATCCCTTTACTTATTAATTTTAGTGCTAAATACACATCAGATGAGTTTGATTACCTACTATGGAGGGCAAGAGTAAATGCAAAGAAATCTATAAGAACAACATATCACTTTTCTACTACCTTCAACCTAACCTTCTCCCTTAAAGCCTCTTTTTTCCCCTTGTCATTGCCCCTTACTAGTTTCCTGTTATCTGCACAATCACTCCCACATAAACACATATAGATGATAACTTGAAGCTGAGATCCACATATGAGAAGACATAAGTGATATGAAATCATGAAGGAATATTGGTGGTGACAGTGAATAAGTAGATATGGGGACAGAAAGGCAGGGATAGAAGAAGGGAGGGAAAGAAGATCAACCAAAACGAAGTATATGTAAAAATAAATAAATAAATAAATAAATAAATAAATAAAGTACTCAAACTTCTATACAGACAAAATGGAAGATTATCCCACCAATTACATAAATCTTTTCTTTCTAAAAAATAAATAAATAAATAAATAAAATCGTACCTGATTCTGGAGTCCTGACAATGGTACTATCGATGTAACCTGCTTCTGTAGTAACAGCAGAAACTTCAAACAGATACGTTGTATAAGGTCTCAGATGCGTCACTACGAAGCTGATGGGCTCTTTCCACACAGAGCTGATCTTGCTTCGAACCAGCGAGCTGGATGAGGCTGTGGTACGCAGAGGAGGTGTGACTCTCCCCGGGGTTGGAGAAGGGCTGGTGGTACTCCAGAGGAAAGATTCACTGTTCTCCTAATGAAAAAAAGCAAATTTCAGTTAAGAAAGAATCATATCCCTTGGTGAACACAGACGCAAATCCTTTCTTTCTTCCTTGTACTTCTCTGTGGGGTGTATGTGTAATATTGTTAACAAATTAAGTTATGAAAGCTGGGCATGGTGGCACATGCCTTTAATCCCAGCACTTGGGAGGCAGAGGTAAGAGGATTGCTGTGAGTTTGAGGCCACTCCAGGTTGCCTTTCATGAATGAAATCTTTCTATAATTCTCTAAGACATTTCATCTTTCATTCTTCAATTTCTGTCCTTGTACATAGCCAGGTGTGTATATCATGAAAATAAATAATAAAGTAAACTATAACCACTTAGGTAAACTAATGTCTAGAGGTGAAAACTTGAAAACAAGCTCACTTAAAATTCTCAAGACACAAAAAATGTTCCAAATACTCACAGTACATTCTGGCAATTTCCCAGTCAAAATGTCCTCTACTCTGATGGAGACATCCTTCACTACTATCCCACTTCTAGCATGTTTGACACTAATCTTGAAGCTGGTGATTTTGCCATTGGGTTGCCTAGGTAAATACCAAATGAGGTTTACTGCTGAATAGTTGAAGGCTTCTACTGTGAGATTGACCACTTTTCCCGGAGCTGTGGGAACAAAAGTGATTGAAGAACAGGGTGAAAACCCATTTTAATACTTAATATGTTATTTATATTCCTTTGCTATGTCTAATTTCCATATTATATGAAATTAAACATATAATGCATTGGGCAAGATAAACTTGCAACCTAAGTATGA
The DNA here is from genome assembly GCF_020740685.1 of Jaculus jaculus. Classification (NCBI taxonomy): domain Eukaryota; kingdom Metazoa; phylum Chordata; class Mammalia; order Rodentia; family Dipodidae; genus Jaculus; species Jaculus jaculus. Next base: position 123,919,309 of record NC_059107.1, on the reverse strand, counting down.
CTTCTGAAAATATCTTTGGGGCTGGAGAGTTTATTCAATGGTTAAGATGCCTGCCTGCAAAGCCTAAGACACCAGTTCAGTTTCCCAATACCCTTGAAAGCCAGATGCACAAAGTAATGCATGCATCTGAAGTTCATTTAGAGCAGTTAAAAGCCCTGGCATGCCCCTTCCCTTTCTCTTTCTCTCCTTATCTCTTTCTCTCTCCCTCCCTCTCTCCCTCTCTCCCTCTCTCTCTTTCTCTCTCTCTCTCTCTGTCTTTCTCTCTCTCTCTCTTAACTTTCATTGAAAATAAATAAATGTCTTTGCTTTCTCCCAAAATTTCGACAATAACACTGAAGCAAATATGCTTATTACAGGTATTTCATGCCACAACATTCATTCCTGAAGCATTTCAAATAAAAATAAAAATATTTAATCAATAGTTATTTGTTAGTTTATAAACAAGTATAATTAATTTTAGCCTTGTAAATGTTTTGAGATTATATAGATGCTAAAGACATTTCAAGAGTGACAAATTAAAAGCAGCTATCCAACTTTGTTCACAAAAATACATTTGGGATTTTTTATGAATATTTAGTTCATAATATCAGGTAGATAGAAATCCATCCAATATGTCATGATTATTTTTTTAACCCTCCCTGACACTAAGTATCTCTTCTTTTATATGTGTATATATGTGATGTTGGCATGCACAAATGTGCTTCACATGCATGAATACATGTACACATGTGTATGCATGCCAGGGGTTGAAATAGTGTCATTCATTCTCAAGTGCTATTCATGGTTTTTTGAGCTACTGTCGCTCACTGAAACCAGAGGTCATCACTTCAGCTGTACTACTACTTAGCCAGCAATCTCTGGGGACTGTCCTGTGTCTGCGTGTCAGCACTGGAATTCAGAGCACATTCACTACACCCTTTACATAGGTGCTGGGGATCTAAACTTGCGTCTTCACATCTGTGAAGTGCTTTGCTGACTAAGCCATCTCCCCAGCCCAACATTATAATCTTTTGCTTTGATATATTCTTTGTGGGGGGTTGATGAGATGTCCCTCATAGGCTCACATTGCAAATACTTCAAATCACAGGCTCCTGGAAACGTAAGTTGTTGGATCTTTGGGAGGTGGAGCCTTGCTGGAGGATGTGTGACAATAGAGGATGGGCTTTGGGGATTAGTAGTCCTGCCCACTGAGGGTTCAGAGTGAACTCACACTACTTCCATTGAGCTGCTGGAAGATGTAATGCCCTCTGGCTGGCTGCTCTTCAAGCCTTCCCTGCCATAGTCAAACTTCACCTCAAAACTGTAAGTTGAAGGCTGAAGATATGGCTTAGCAGTTAAGGCATTTGCCTGCATAAGCCTAATGGCATGGGTTCAATTCCCCAGTACGCATGTAGAGCCAGATGCACAAATAAGGGCATACATCTGGAGTTCATTTGCAATGGCTGGAGGCCCTGGTGTACCCATTCTCTCCCTGGCTGTCTCTCTTTTCTCTATATTTCTGTTTACAAATAAATAAACTTAAAAAGTTAAATGAAAATGGAAAAAACCTGTAAGTTAAAATAAATAGTCTGGGGTTTGGTTCCAGAAACCAGAAGATAACTGCTATACTTTCAAAATCAATTTTTTCTGAATTTCATATACTTTGCTATCAATAATTTTAATACTCATAATTTGCATGTTTAGTTGAAATGATAATTATAAAAGTCATAATAAATAAAAATAATATTCATTGATATTTTGGTAAGATATGCAAAACTGTTACTGTAAATCATCAATATCTTTAGGACTATAGAACAAATACAAGTCACTTTGGAAGGAAGATGAAACAAAATGCCTGATGTAAGATTACCTGTGAAATAAAGGTGACTATTAATAGGATGACAAATAACCAGAATGGAGGTTTATATTGTATCAAAGACTGCCAAAATATGATTTTAAATGAAGTCAGTGTAAATTCTGTGAGAATTTAGGTTCTTGGAAGGAATGCTTCTACGTGAATGATCTAACTTATTTTAAGAATTAAGAAACTTGGGCTGGAGAGATGGCTTAGCCGTAAGGGCACTTGCTTGTGAAGCCCAAGGAGATAGGTTTAATTCCCCAGTACCCACATAACCCAGATACACAAGGTAACACATGTGTCTAGAGTAATTTGCAGTGGCTGGAGGCCCTGGTGTGCCCATTCTCTCCCTCTCTCTCAATCTTTCTCTCTCTTTCTTTCTCTCTTTCATGAATAAATAAATAGATAAATAAATAAAATATTTTAACAATAATTAATAAACTTGGGGACTGCAGAGAGGACACAGAAGGTAAAACAACACTTGCTACAAAAGCATAAGGACCTGAGAGCTATCCTCAGCATCCACATGAAAATTTGGGCATGGACATGCATACCTGTAACCTCAACACTAATGGAAAAGGAAACAGGATTTCAACAGGGCTTCCTGATTAGGCAGTTTACAAGATACAGCGACTTCCAGGTTCAATGAAAGACTGTCTTAGGGAAACAGGGCAGAAGAGTAAGGGAGGAGGACATCAGATGTCTTCCTCTGGCCTGTGCACAAATGCCAAGGGTGTGTGAATCTGCACATACATATTCATGCATAGCATTCACACACTACACAGACTATGTACACATATAAAAAATGAATTTAAGGCTGTAGAAATAGCTTAACAGTTATGGTCCTTGCCTGTCTCAAGGAAAGAAGGTGGGAGAATGATAGAGAAGGACATCTGATTTCCATCTCTGGATTCAGAGACATGCATTTAGAGATGACATAATAGGTATGGGGAACAAATTATGCTAGTGACCCAGGTTTGCTTCCCCGGTATCCACATACAACAGAAGCACAAGGTGAAGTATGCATCTGGAGTTCACTTGCAGTGGCTAGAGATCTTGGCAAGCCCATTCTCTCTCTCTCTCTCTCTCTCCCTCCCAAATAAATAATTAAAAAAATTAATTTGGAAACTTGGGCAGGAGAGATGACTCAGTACTTAAGAGCATTTCTTGTGCGAGGCCTGAGGAGGCCTGAGAGACCACCTGAATTCAATCCCCAGGACCCACAGAAATAGTTTGCATGGTCATATGTGTCTGTAAACCCAGACCAACAGGTCAGACCCTAGACAAACTAGAGCTCATGAAAGAGACCAAGAAAATTACATTTTAGTAAAAATGAAATAACATACAAATGTTATTCGAAATAAAATAATGGGTGGAAATTTTCATCAAAAGGAACTGATAAAATGGAATTGAAGTTGAAGAATTACAGCTACAGATTGAATATTCTGATGCAAAACATTGAGTATCTGAATTTCTTTGGAGTAGGTAAAATACAATAAAACCCAAGTACATAAGTTGTTAAATATATAATGCTATGGAATTGAAGATATTTTTTTAAATCATAAATGTTAATCTTTGTTTCTCATTGGTATATTACATATTTTATAAATATGCCTGAAATATTTAAATATCAATAGTGAATAGCATATAAGCTGACAGATTTCCAAATGAGCCCTAAGAATAGTCATAAAGAATCATCATAAATACTTAATTAAATGCAAAGAAATTTAGAACTCATAAGGTAGCCACATCTTTATTAATTTCTGTGTTTCATTTCCATACTAAGCCATAATCCTTAATAAATTAAAAATAAATTAAGTCTAGGTTACTCTTACTACAGCAAAAGAAATTATCTCAACTTGTTTTAAAATATTTTTACTTCAGGAAGATATTTCTAGTGTGTTTCCCACTTGTGATTTCATTGTGTTTGGAGATTAATTCTGGCTGTTTCAGTGATTGACAGGTCTCTCTCTATTTTAAATATTGTAGTTTCAAGTTCTTGATTTTATGCACCATAATCCCATTACTTCTACATTATTTATAACATGAATTCATCCATCTTTAACCAAATACAAATTTAATAATGAAGGATAAATTCTACTTATAAAGTCTTTTCACCTGTCTAAAAAGACTTCCAAAGTTATTTTTCTGCATTTCTAGTTAGATATTGAAGTAGATTATTTTTTATTGTTTTAAATCAAAATTAGTTTCCCATTTACTTAGAATAATGTTACATGGGAAGTTAAATGTTGAACTTTTCATACTTATAAATTGAAATATATTAATTTAGCATAGTATCACTGGTTGATTTGTGTACTTTTCTTAGTAGTACTTTTATTTATATGAAAACAAATTGTGAGTTAAGTATTATAAATTCAGTTTATTTCGTAGAAGTTCATGTGGTCTTTAGCTACAGAGCTGAAAGTATAGTTCAGTTGGTCACATGTTTACCTAACACCCACAAAGTCCTCACTTCCATTCCAGCACTGCCCAAAACCAGATACATGGCACACACCTATTATGCCAGGATTTGTGAACTTGAGGTCAGAATATCATTTTTAGCTACATAGAAAGTGCAAGACCAGCCATGGTTATACAATACCCTGTGTCACAAACTTCAAAAAAAAATAGTAACTTGATCATTAAATTTGTTGAAAATCTGTTCCCCATACCTATCTTGTCACCTGTAAATGCATGCATGTGAATCCAGAGATGGACATCAGCTGTCCTTCTCGATCACTCTCTCACCTTCTTTCCTTGAGACAGGGTTTCTCACTGCTCCTGAAGCTTTCGCTTTTCAGGTAAGACTGACCGGGGAATGAGCCTCAACAATCTTCTCCTACCTCAGCACTAGGGTTACAGATGAGCAGAATAGTGCCAGCTTGTTGTGTTGGTTCTGGGGATATAATTGGGTCTTCCTGTTGCACAGAAGCATGTGTGCCCTCCAAGTCATCTCCCCAGCTCTGATACTGTTAGTAAATTAATCATTTTCCATGTGTTTTATTATAACATTTTGCCTTACAAATAAATAGTGAAATTATTAAATAATTATGACCATTCAATTACTTGTTTTATCATAAAGCTTGTGTTTTCCTGGGCTAGTATTTACAATAAAAATAAGAAAGTAAATATTTATTCAATGTATCAGATTTATCTAATGGATAAAAATTATTTCTTGGAAAGAGAGATAAACCAACAGGGGTAGGCATTATACTAGACTGTGCAGCCAAGAAACATAATATAAGATGTGAGTCAAGACAATTTGAGTCAGAAGAGCATCCTAAAGTTATCTAGAGAATATATTCATTCCTGGTAAAGCATATGCAATCGCCCTGAGAGGGAAGGTCAATGTGACCTGAGCCCATGATGGGACAAGAAAATGAGTATGATAAAGTCAGAGAGAGGCAACAGATGTAGCTCAGAGGAGGACATGGTGTTTTAGTACTACTGAGACAGAAGCTATGCCAAGAAGAGGAAAGAAACAGTTTCTGTCTTATGTCTCCCAATCTCCCAAGAAAACATGGCTGTTGTGGAGAGAATATGGTGCTAGAAGGAAACCTAGTATCAGGGAAGCAGTATGGGATCTGTCAGTCATCCAGCAGTGAAAATGCATTGGTCAGTGAGTGATTAGCACTGATAGTCTGGTTCAGGATATATTTTGATGACAATATGGGCAACAGTCACACATAGGTTTACATATACACTGGGAAGGAAGAAGCAAGAACAGCACCAGGATTTCTCTTCTCAGACACAGGAAGAATGGGGATGCTTAAACTGGTTTTGTAATGACTGTGTTACAGAATGCTTTGATAACCATTAAAATCCAGTATTCCAAGTCTGTTACAAAATGTTTGTAAGTAGTGTGAAGAGGAAAAGATGCATATAAACTGGCATGGCACAAGCTTATTTCCATCACTATAGTAACAGCAACATATTCATGGGAAGAAAAAAAAAATGAGGAACAAATGCTCAAAACAGTTCTATGAGCTGAGCATGGTGTACACACCTTAAGCCCAGCACATATAAGAGGATGAATCAGAGGAGTCTTGAGTTTGAAGCTAGTCTCCACTACATAGTAATGTTAAGGCCAGCCTGGGCTACATAAAAAAAAACCTGTTTCAAAATGAGTAAAATAAAAATAAAGCAAATATAGAGGCACTTTATGTGATAAGACACTGAATAATTTTCATTGTATGAGTCATATCTTTTTTTGTTTTCCAAAGCAAGGCACAGGCATGTTAAGTCCAGAGGCTAACATTAGCTTTTATTTATCAGGCACCATCTCCCTGCTTTTGAGGCAGGATCTTCACTGGTTTGGATCTTGCCAAGTAGGCTATACTGGCTGGCCAGGGAGTCTTGCATATTCTCCTGTGCCTCCCCAGTGATGTGCCACCACACTAAGTTTACTTTATTTCATTTTTTACATGGAAACAAGGAATTGAACTCACCTCATGCCTGCATTACAAGTACTTTATCAACTAAGCTATCTCTTCAGCCCCAGTGTATATCTTAGAAAATAAGATCAGTGTCCAAAAAGACTAAAAGCAATTGAATGTGATGGGTCCTCTTGAGAATTTTGCACATGCAGCATAAGATTTTTTTATTATATACCCATTTATCGAAATAATAACTCATGCCAATGTTAATTTACAATAAATTATCTTGAGAAATTTACCACTTTCCGCAGTTTGGAAAAGAAATGGGTCACTAAACATTCCAATGCCAGCACTGTTTTCAGCAGCAACCTAAAACAGATCAAAAGGATTATGTTGTAATTCTCTGCTTCCTAAATATCCAGAGAATGAACTTTATCTGAAATAAAAAATACTTTCACTTTTCTATCAGTTAAATACAAAAAGATAATTTTTTTTATAATTGTTAAAATACTCCCAGACAGAAAGCAGATATAGAGCTATGCATGTAATCAAAATAGAAGGTATTCTGATCAATATCTTATAGATGAAAAAGCTGGTTGAGAGAGGTCAGAAGACTTGCCTTGGGTCACAGAGGAATGGTAGAACATGAATTCAATTACAATACATTTTCCAAAATTTAACCAGAGTCCACTATATCCTCTCTACATAGGGTACCATTACATGGCATTTGACTAGTATTCACCCTCTATAGTTAGGCAAATTATCACTCAAAAAATTGCATCTTTGGGGCTGGAGGGATGGCTTAGCAGTTAAGGCATTTGACTGCAAAGCCAGAGGACCCATGTTCAATCCCCAGGGCCCATGTTAGCCAGATGAACAAGGGGGCACGTGCATCTCGAGTTCATTCACAGTGGCTGAAAGCCCTGGTGCATTCATTCTCTCTCTTTCCCTCTCTCTCTCTCTCTCTCTCTCTCTCTCTCTCTCTCTCTCTCTTCTTTCTCTGTCAAATACATAAATAACTATTTTAAAAAAGCATCAGTGAAAAGTGAGTAGGCTACATTGGTAATATGGATACATAGTCTAAATTTAAAACAAACATATGAAAATTGTTTTCAACTTGAATAATCTAGGAAGCTATAATAAAAAGAAAGACTTGGGAATGTGAATAAGGCTCTTATGCTTTTATAAGATGCCATGACTGGTACCTGACACCCTGGTTTAATCATATCTCTACCACTTATGAAAGGAGTAACTGTGGGTGATTTACATACTTGTTCTGAGGCACATTTTTTCTTGTCTTTAAATTGTAATGAGGTACCCATTATTGTTAATAATGTGGTCATATTATATAATAGGATTTTTCTGAGACTAACTGAAATAACACATGAAAAATACTTAACACAGTCTCCCCATAACTCTAATTTACACTGAATATATCAAATATACCATGCCAAATACCCATTGGAATTTGTAAATGGCTAACATTTATTTGAAGAGAGTAAATGTCACAACAATGATTTATAAAGTGTGAGAAAAAACAGACTCCAGACTTCCCAATATCCCTGAAACAAGAGAATTCAAAGGAACGAACCAGAACTAGACTGAGTAAATTTCTCTTCTCTCAACAATAGTTTCTAATAGTACATCAAACTGTAACCTTTCCTTATGACCCCTGCATGTCATTATTGTGCTGTAACAATGAACCCGAATTTGTGTATATTTGTAGAAAACATCTATATAATGTAATGTTCATATGTCAAAAATCTTTCTGGAAATCTGTCTTATGATGTCACCATCCAGGAAGGGCATCTCAGTTATCACAAACTTAGTTTTTACAGATTTTCTTCTCTATACTCAGTTATCTTAAAGGCTCAAAGAAATTATGGAACTCATGTCAAAAGTGGTAAGATACCAAAAGAAATCCCTGTTCTTCACTATTTCTAGGAAATGTCCTATAAACACTGCTTAATTGTAAACATTTCCATATTCTCTCACTAATTTAGTTCTGCTTTTAATAAGCTTATCCTTAGTATTCAAATATGTTAATTATTGTATATTTAACATGTAATGGGAAAAATTCCAATTAATGTGAAAGACAGTAAATGTTCATTAAATATTTCCTGGATGACTCTGTATTGAACTAATTTCTCAGTAAAACTGGCTCGTTAGATGTTTGCAAACACTGTTCAAAATTATAATAACAGTCAGGCAAATATAAAAAAGTTAGGAGAAAAATAGTAAAGCTACCTTTCAGTCTTAGCAAAACACACAATTATTTTCAGCCTAGTATAAGGCTTAATGATATAGTATTTGCTTAATGATGTATCATATCATGTCCCAATATTTTCAACCTAGTATAAGGCTTAATGGTACAGTATTGCATCAGGTCCAGGGTTCAACCCCAACATAGCAAAAGATTTTTCAAAAGTGAAAGCAGTACCTTCACTCTGAAACCTAAATTATATAATTTAAGTGTAATTTAGTTTTCACAAAAGGTATTAGGGTAAAGCTTCTTGAAATGACAATATATAAATGAATGTCTAAATGGAAAGGAAAAAGCATTATAGTATTTTGCTAACTTTAAAATCCCAGGTGGGTGTTGAGGCAATAAAGTCACATACTATATTCAGCTATCATGGTTACCCTGGGAAAAAAACCCTCTACATTTCTAAAAGATGAAATATTTTAATATTAAGCAGGTATTTACAGAATACTTACCTTAATTTCATATGTTGTTCCAGGATTAAGGTTAGTAAGGAGAACTTCTTGACTGTCTGGTTTTGCTTTAACTTGGGTATACAACGTTTGCATCCATGGGCAAACTTCTTTATACTTAACGATGTAAGACAGGATCCTTCCATTCGGATTAGGTGGTGTGTTCCAAGAAAGAAGAATCCCAGCTGATCCAACTCTCTCTCCTGCTAAGAAGACTGGAGGCCCTGGTCCTATAAAAATATATATTGTTAAAGAGTAGGCAGTTAATGTATTTGCACAAAAAAAATGTATAAGAAAGGTATTTATAAATGTATACTTTTGAAGTTCCTGAAAATCAAAGCGAATTTATATTCCTTAGAACTGCTAAAAATAAATTAATAAAAAAGTAAGTTCATTGGGGGAATACCATCTTCTCTTGTAAGAATGTGAAAAATGGAATGTTACTAAGTACTGCATGCCAAATATACTTTTGATGCCAAATATCTCTTTTGCAAACCTTAGTTAATACAAGGCTCACCTGGAAGAACCAAGCGTATAAGAAAACATACTTATAGACTAAATGACCCCTCCTGAGCAAATGTAGTGAATTTTTATGCCCAAGGCTCTGTATTGTGCAAACATTACCACTCACAGACTCTTAACTGTTACACAAACAAGTGCAATTATCTTTGCTCTTTGAAAGTGAGCACACAAACCACAAAAAGAAAATTCTAAACAGATCACTTCCTTGTTTCCATTTTGCTTTAATTATTCTAGCCTGTTTTCATGTATCCTGCCAAGGTAAGTATTTCTAACCAACAAAGTCATACTGACTGCAAATACTTCATAAAAAGTAATTTAGAAAACAAACACTTACTCGTTACATTCATCATCACTGTTCTACTAACAGGTGAGCTATATGTCACAGAAACTGAAGAGACAGTTATATCATACCTCATCCCAGAAATAGCATTGGAAACATCAGCCTAGAAGGTCAAAACAAACAACTACATTAAAGTCATTTCTGAAAAACAAGCTAACATAATAATTCCATCTTTATCACAAATTAGTTCTGCACTGTCCAAGATAACAAAAGCAAATATCCATATTGTTTTAAGATACAAATTTGTTATATCACATAGTTTAACAATTAATTAAAAATAAAGCAAACACTATGCTATCAAACCGTAAATCAGTATTTCCATCTATGCCAGTCTTTTGTTACAAAACAAGTAAGTCTTTTGAATATCTGCAGCCCATTGTTTAGCCCTTGATTATCAGAGTATATGTAAAATACCTGTGTCTCTGAAGTTCCAATAAACAGGAAAAGAAAAATTGTAAGAAAACCCATCATTATTACATTTTTCAGGCAGTAGAATCACATTGATGGCTCTGGAGAGAAATGTTGCCTGCATTAATGATTTAGAGACAGATCCTCCTGGCAAGTACACAATTAATGAGTCTGGATTACTCAATAGCTCTGCCCTTTCTTTGTTAAACTATTCATGAACTCTTGGATGGCTGGCCTAGGTTTAGGGTAGACTTTAAAAAAAAAATAAAAAGAGCATAGACGTTGCTAAGGTAACATTCCACTGATACTGAAAGTTATACTCATCAACTGAACATTAGTGTTTCTGTGTTCATGTTGTGTTTTTAAAATCTCTCCAAGAAAAAAGTTTTTATGGTGAATGAATTTCATACAGAACTTTCCTACTTGGACCAAATATAAACACAAGCATGCTGGCCACATACAAGAAGGAAACTGTACCCGATAGTCTCCACCTCCAAGATTGCTCTGATAGTAACAAAGCCACTGTCAGGAACAAGCCTCACACTACACCTATCCCTGTGGCCACCGGGTAGGCTCCAGTGCAGAGAAAAGGAATTGCAGAAATAGTGAAGTCTTGATGTCTTTCAGGTTTTCCCAGCACTGATATTGAAACACAGAGGTTCGAAGTACAGTTTATTCTCTTAACATTTCAAAGAAAAAAATGAAAATCAATAGTCTCTGGTCACATTTCAAAATAATGGAATTGTTAGAGAACAGTCAATCCTGTTGTACAGTGATGGTAGGCATGTGAGCTTTTAACAATGTCTAGCTTCCTAGTCTCTAAATAGAATCATCATATAAATGTATGTACCTTCTCCTAGTACATGCATTGCTTGATAAAAATCTATTAATATGTTTGTTCTCTTGAAAATTTGAATCATTTTAAATGAAGATACATATAAGCTATTGTCCAATTCATTGAATAATTTAAGAAAGAAGATAATTAGGAAAATGTAAATAGATAAACCTACCAAACTTCTTTAAATGGTTAGTATTTCAGCTAAAAATTTAGTTAGGTGCTTCTTTAAAGGAAAAGACCAGCTTTTATATTGGAAATGAGAGGAGCTGGTGTGTAGTTGTAAGTTAATAATTGTCCCAGCCATTCCAATCATAGTTTTCTCTCTTATAGTTTGCTTCCTCTGTTTCTGCAGCTTTGTTTATGCTGCCTGTACCTCCTTAAGGGAGTGCTCCAGGCACAGCTCTTCTGACTGGTTGCTAGTGACTCAGTCAGGCTTGCACTGAGCCTTATCTTTAGTGCAGATTACAAACAATACAGAGAAAGGGAGAGGGCTGGTAAAGCCAAGAGTATCAAAACACACCTGCTATAGACCAGATCCAACACCAAATAAAAGGGTCTGGAATAAATCACCAAACTCCATTTATCATCTCATGACTCCACTACTACACATGATCTGACCATGATGCCATAAAAATGTACACTTGCTAACAAAACTCACAGAGCACAAAGAACAGAACAGAAAAAAAAAAAAAAACATAACAAGTACATTTTTTGATATTTCTGGAGGTAACCTTTTAATGGTTTTTTTCCTCTTTGCAAAGTTTTTCTAATTTTTCTATCTTCTTTCTAGTTCATGAATTATATACCAATTTCTTATTTTTCACTCAGATTTCTAATTGATCTAGAAATTCTCCACACATCAGCCTGACTGTTCATTTAGTGAGCAGGTCTTCAGAAATATTGAAAAATCAGGGCTGGAGAGATGACTCTGCTGTTAAAGGCACTTGATTGCAAATCCTAAAAGCCCTAGTTTTATTCCCCCAAAGCCCACATAAAGCCAGATACAAAAAGTAGCATGTACATCCTCACTTAGTTTACAGTGACATAATGTCCTGGAGTGCCCATATTCATTCTCTCCCTCTCTCTCTCTCTAAAGTAAGTAAAAATATTTTCATTTCTATTTATTTATTTATTTTGACAGAGAAAGAAAGAGAGAGAGAATGGGCACACCAGGGCCTCCAGCCACTGCAAACGAACTCCAGATGCGTGCACCCCCTTGTGCATTTGACTAATATGGGTCCTGGGGAATTGAACCTGGGTCCTTTGGCTTTGCAAACAAACATTTTAAGTGCTAAGCCATCCCTCCAGGTCAGTAAAAATATTTTTAATTAAAAAAGAAATATTGCAAAATCGACAAAAGATCAGACATGCCCAATTTGAGGTTAAATCTTTTTACTGAGCATAAAGAACTTTTACTAGATAATTTTTCACCCAAACCTATGGACTTATGTTCTCAAGCTTAAGAAAAAAAGTGCTGGGTATAGTTGTGTATGCCTGTAATCCCCATACTTGAGTGGTAGAGTCAAGAGGAACAGATCAGGAATTCAAAGTCATCTTCAGATCTTCAGCCTCATTGTGAGTTTGTGAACAATCTGGGCTACAAGAGACCCTGTCACAAGACAGATGGAGACTGAGAGAAGTAAAATTATTTTGGTTCTCCTTTCAAAGGCAATGTTAAAACATGTAGAATAGACAAAAGTCTACCATTATCTCCCAGTCCAACCAATTACTGCTCACTACTGACTTGTACAAGCCTGATGATTTTTCAGGGATAGCAGGTAATGTCTACGAAGCCTTTAGCCACAAATTAAAGGGTAACTAGGAAAAGAGTGACAGATAAAAGGAGGCCAGTAACTCACTCAGCTGATAATGATATAGGATACGGTTCCCTAGACTGAGGTTTCAGATTACCCACTGAAGGACTCTTGGCTAGGAATGAGACATGTCTCACCAAGAGGAGGAAGAGTATATTTGTCTGGAAATGTGCCAATCTGATCAAGAGGAAAGAGAGGGAAGCCCCAAAGGGATCAGGGAAACCTTCCCAAGCACCATGGAAGGATATACTAGACACACAGGAATAGAATAACTGAGGAAAGTCAGGATCTCTGGGATCAAGTTAGGGAAAGAAGCAGCCTGGTAACCATGACGACCACAATAGAAGTTGTAGATGTACTTTTCCCCTAATACAATGGGAAGTCACTGGACAATTTTTAAATAGAAAAGTGTTTTAGAAGATCATTTTGAAATGTAATATACAAAGTAGAAGAGACAAAAATGGCAGTGGGAATCCAAATTACTAAGATTTTGTGAAAATGGGCAAAGATTTAGGGAGATGCACCAATACTGAAGTCATTATTGAAGAATGAAGCTTCCTAGAAATGGGCTTGAAGACTCAACTGAAAAGGCTTCTCCACGATAAGTATGTGGTTTGATGAGATGTAATTTCCCAAAAGGTAGCAAAATCAAAAGTAAAAATCCTTTCACCACCTGGTTGCTATTACCCCCAAAAAATCACATCCTGAAATGAAAATGTCTGGAATTTTAAGAGAGAAAGCACCATCATATTAAATTTAGTTAATGAAAGGAATTCTCTTAAATGTTTACCTTAGACTGTAATTTCCAAGAAAGTAATCCTCAATATTATTACATATTCTAGAATCAAGTTGCTTTATTAAATAAACCCTTTCTAAAGTTAGACACTTTTATTATATAAAATTTCAAAGACTTAAATATATTAATGCATCATATAATTTTCTGAAGTGGCATTATCCAAAAAATGCCTGTAATATAAGCCACATAGATAATTTAAAATTTTCTATAATCTATATTTAAATATAAAAAGCATGTAATATAGATTTAATAATACACAATTATATTAACATATTAGACCAGTTATTTTATAAATTTCAAGATAAAATTGATAATTAGATAGTTGCATTAATTTTTCACATTACCACATTACATCTTTGGCATGCATTTGACATTCCTGGCACATCTGAATTTAGAATAGCCATCTTAATGGTCATTTTGCTAATTGCTACATGTTGGACAACACATTTATATTTTTTGTTTTCTTTTTGACAATTTCTTATATGATGGATTTTTTTTTTTTTTTAATTTAATTTATTAGTTTGCTTTTCAGTAAATACAGGCAGTTTGGTACCATTATTTAGGCTCATCTGTGATCTACCCCCTCCCATTAGACCCTCCTTATTATTGAAAATGGGTCGTGCATTGTGGAGTTAGCCCCCAGTTATTGGTATGATAAATGTCTCTGAAAATCATGACCCAACATGTAACTCTGACATTCTTTCCGCCCCCTCTTCCGCAAGATTTCCCTGAGCCATGTTGGGTTCATTTTTGGTCTGCTTCAGTGCTGAGGTGTTGGGGGCCTCTGAGGCTCTGGCTCTCTGATTTGGTAGGAGTTGATTTTTCTCTGCATTGATCTCCTTCCCCTATGTGCTGGTATCCAGTTCACAGGAAAACATCACCCTTGCTTATTTCGCCAGTTGTCCTTAGTTTCAGTTGGGCCCCTTCTGAGGTATGTTGGGGCAGCTCACTTCTTAGGATCTGCATCTATCTGGAAAAGAGAAGCAGATTCTCCAACGGAGAGTAAGTTAGCACCAAGAAAATTGAGATATCACTTACTTTTTTGATAGACAGTTTGATAGGTGTAGGCCCTCTTATACCCCGTGATTGATGGTAGCTTGATATTGTAGAGTGGGCTTGTGTTTGGGTATGGTTCTGACTTGTTTCCCAGCTCCAGCTAAGGGTCTAGTACCACTGAGTGGATCAGTTAGCCAAATCAAGAGCAATTGATTCCTCACCATGGCTGTGTACCACTATTGCACTTGTGTGGGTATCACATCCAGTTAATTGTTGCTACTTAGGTTAAACAATGTGTTGCTTGGACAGATCTTGGTCACTTCCCCCAGTCGCCTATGTAGCGCCTTCTGGCACTAGACACGCTGACTGTCTGGGGACTGACTCTCTCCTGGCTTCCAGCCATGTCATTCCATTTTACGTGCCAGCTGCGTATGGAGTCTTCAGCAATAGGGTCTTACCACTGGCCTTTGGTGGGTCATCAATTACTCTGACAGAAGTCTGTCATTGTTTTGGGAAACCTTGTAGGTTTCTCTGATCAAAAGCTCATTGTGGATTGTAGGCCCAAGCTGGAAGTGGGGGTTACAGGTCAGTGTCCATTAAGAAATTGAGGAAAAAGATAACTAATATACAAGAGTTAGAGAGGAGAGAGATAGAGGAGAGAGGGGGAGAGGGAGGGAAGGAAGATGTAGGAGATTTAGGTCAGTCTTGATCCTACCCTCTCCAGTGTCTTGTGGTTCAGGTGTTTCCTGTAAGGGACTAGTGAAGGTTCAGTCATTTGGTCTGTCTTTTAGGAAGTAGAATTATATGATGGATTTTGATCATATGCATCTCCCATTACCTTTTCTCATCTGCCTCCCATCCCAACTAAGCCCTTTTCTCTTTGTATTTGTGACTCATTGATTTTAATTGCATGAGCATGAGCTGGAAGATGTTATTAACTAAAGCTTTGGCAACTTACCAGTAGCTATATGATTGAAGAAAATGCCTTCTCCTGCCCTAGCAACCATCAATTGCTAAGAGCACCTCCTCCATTCAAAAGGAGTGTTGACTCTATCAATCTTTTAAAGGAAACCATAGCTGCTATGAGTTGATGAGGGTAAAGGCCATGTCATGTCCAAAAGGTAACATACCACAGCACTCCTCTTCATCCTCCCACTCTGAAATTTTTCCATCCACTCATCGAGTGATATAGATATCCTGTTTATGGCTGAGCAAACAACAGTCACTTATTCTTAGCACTTTGACCAGAAGAGTGTCTCCTTTTAACACTGCCATCACAGAAAGATGATTGTCTGATGGTGGCTAAGAGCAGCACTAATCTATGAGCATCATGACCATAACTATTGGACATCATGCCCACTTACCATAAAAACAGTAGTAGATTCCTGCTGAAATTCCCAATTTTTCCCTTAGAACATTGAGAAATAACAGAAATATCATTTTATAATCAGTGATTATGTGGAAATTAGCTCAAAAGAATTAAGAGTTTGTTCTGATCCAAACTATAAATAGTTTTTGAAAAACAAAGAACAAATTCAGTATAGAAGGACATAGGTCCCTGGCAAATTCAAGCTCTTTTTTTTTAATTTTTAAATTTTTATTAACATTTTCCATGATTATAAAAAAAAATCCCATGGTAATTCCCTCCCTCCCCACCCCCACACTTTACCCTTTGAAATTCCATTCTCCATCATATTACCTCCCCATTACAATCATTGTATTTACAGATATATAATATAAACCTATTAAGTATCCTCCTCCCTTAAATTCAAACTCTTCAAAAGATATGTGCAAAGTGGGATCAAAATGTATACTCAAGAGCTCCAAAAACGTGTCACACTACAATGGGCACATAATTAAAACTTAAAATATTTGGGGCTGGAGAGATTCTCAGTTAGTGAAGTGCTTGCTACACAAACATGAGAACCTGGGTTCAGATCTCTAACTCTCACATAATGCTGAGTGGGCATGGTGGCCTGCTTGGGAGCTGGAGACAAGAAATCCCTAGGGCAAGCTCACTAGCTAGACTTGCCAAATAGCAAGCTCTGAGTTCAGGTGAGAGACCTTGTCTCAATAAATGAGGTGAGGAGCAATAGAGGAAGACACCAGACATGGGTCTCCCTGTGCGCACCTACCTGCACATCCATGTACACCCACACATATGTAAACATGCACACACACCACACATACACACAAGAGTCATTATTATCTTCATATTTTCTATATACCAACACTAGATGAAAGCTTCAAATGTGACATTTAAATATTTCTATGATTAAAGCCTAAGTAGGACATAATATTTAATATGACTGACTCTGAGGTATCTAAGTCTAACCAATGAAAAAATTTTTTAAAACTCACAATAAATTTATGACAAACATTTTTATGTACATCTTCAACACTTCCAGGAAATAGTTACTTAATTTCTAACTTGTAGTATTAAAATAAGAAAACTGAGAAATAAGGGATATAAGTTATTTTATTAATATCTCATGTAAGTAAGTAGCAGAGTCAGGATTTAGATCCAGGAGTGACAGCTATATCTGTAATTTTCACACAGTTTCTAGCAAAGAGCAGTAAATTATAAGTAATCCTGAATGAAGTAATTAACATATTAGGGGAAATGAAAACACCACATAGAATAAGCTATCATCCTTTTAAATCTAAGATTATTAAAGTTAAGATTCAGGAACTCAATGTAAATATGTCCTATGTCAGGACAACATATATTTATCAAGTACTTCTGAAATCCTTATATTTTAGATATAGGCTGTGTATAAATTATACATAAGCATCATCAAAGAAGTAGGCATGTGGCAAGTGTGGTGGCATGAGTCTATAATCCCAGCATTCATGAGTATTTAGGCAGAAGGATTGCAGCTTCAAGAGCTGCTTGTCCTACATATTGAATTCAAGACACCTCTGGGTAAGTGAAACCCTGTCTTAAAACCAAAAACAAAAGGTTAGGGTATAAATCAGTGCTAGACATCTTGCCTAACATATATAAGGTCTTGAGCTCAATCTCCAGTACCATACAAAATCACATACAAAAAGTTAGCAAAATTTCAAATGTTCCAAGGATTTCAATGTTTAGAAGTTACTTTTTAAAGGCTGGAAAGATGGCTTAGCATTTAAGGCACTTGCCTGAAAAGCCTATGGACCCAGATTTGATTCCCCAATACCCATGTAAGCCAAATATACAGGTTACACATGCGTCTAGAGTTCGTTTGCAGTGACTAGAGACTCTGGAACACTCTCTCTCTCTCTCTCTCTCTCTCTCTCTGTGTGTGTGTGTGTGTGTGTGTGTGTGTGTGTGTGTGTGTGTGTATGTGTCTAAAATAAATTAATTAATTAAATTAAACATTTTTAAAATGATTTTTAATATAGGAATTAGGGCATAGTCCTAGAGATAAATAACTGGGTTCAAGTCCTGACTGAACTACATAAACAAAACTTCTGACAATACAACAATTTTACTTCACTGGCCTCATGTCTGTGAGAATAGTAACCTATTGTCCCACACATTTCTGTGATAACAAGGTAAACAAATATCAAATACTTAGCAGAATGACTTGAACATAGTATGTCCTGGGTAAATGAGAGCCATGATCAATGATAATTGCTTTTATTTCTCTCTCTTTCTCTCTAAATCTTGATCATCTCTCAGAGGAACCATGTCTTACCTGTCTGCTCTTAGCCTTATCCCACTCTCATGTCTGCACACAGCTTGGCTCAAAGCAGGTCTTTAAGAATTGCACCATGGTGACTATTCTCCTCTTTAAGTGTTTAAAGTAGGAGAACAAGTTGACAACACCTTAACTATCACAGACACCTAAGAGCTACTTATGCTTCAGAGACTTTTAGGTTTGTGAGCATGGATTATCTTTTCTTCCTATTTCCTCTTGTCGTACTTACTTCTTAAGTTTCCTACCTGCACAACTAAACATCAACTTCCCACTGCTTCCTGATAGGATCTTTTTTTCATTAACATAAACATTGATGTTTTACATCATCTGTAAAATATTGCTAATAATGTAACCTCGGTCACCTTTTCCTCTAACAAAGTTGCATATAAGGTAGCAAAGCCCACCATTCAGACTGGCAGTGAAGGTTTGTATTGATTGTTAATTTGACCTAGAGTGACCTGTAAATCTAGTCCCTCAGACATGTTGATGAAGTATTATGTAGATTGGGTTATCATTTAGAAAGCCTATGAGGTATTATCTTGATTAGGTAAATGGACATAGGAAGATGCACCTTAACTGTGGGAATCACTGTCCCAAGGGCTGGGGTCCTGGTCTATATATAAAAGAGAGAGCTAGCTGAGCACCAGCATTCATAACTCTTTGCTTCCTGATGGTGGAGGCATATGACAAGCTGCCTCACGCTTCTACTGCCATGTCTTCTCCTCCGTGATGGACTACACCTGGAATTGTAAATGAAAATTAATTCTTCTTGTTGCTTCTTCTCACATATTTGGCCAAATCACTGAGAAGGTAACTAATGCAGATATATTTTCTCTTTTATCCATGCATAGATAATAGGACAGGTTATCATACTTTTCTAATTCTTGTTCAATGGTCTATTTGATCTAATCACATATATCGATGTTTACCATGATTCCGATTTACTATCTAGAGGAGTTTCAATAATTTCATAGCAAAAAAAACTGAATAAATAATTGAGAAAGTTCTACTGTCATCTAGTGATGAGAAATCAGAGATCTTGCTGGATACCCTACAAATCTAAGGACTTAACTAATCACTCCCTCAAAAACTGTCACTGGTGAGAATGGTGAAAATTCCTGCCAAAGACTAAAACCTATAGAATGGATCCTACTTTAATATGTGAGAAACATTTACCTATAGAAAAACCCAGGAAGCCGGACATGGTGGCACACGCCTTTAATCCCAGCACTCCGGAGGCAGAGGTAAGAGGATTGCCATTAAATTCAAGGCCACCCTGAGACTCCATAGTGAATTCCAGGTCAGCCTGGGCTAGAGTGAGACCCTACCTCGAACCCCAAAAAAAGAAATACCCAGGAGAAAAAGACATATATGCCCAATGTAACATACGTGCTTCTGTAGAAAGAGTATACATATGTGCAGTTTAAATGTAAATAAAATGCTGAAGATATGCAATCCACACTTCCCATAAGCCTAATACTCTAAAACAGTATGTAGCTTAGCCATTAGTGCTCAGCTCATAGATGTAAAATCTCAGAGTAAAGTTGGGGGAGGAATTCTAAACTTATCACTTGTTTTGCTGCATCACATATGTATCACATTCAGGAGAAAAGCAGTAAACAGTAGGAAGCATAATGTTCCCACCCAAAGATTCCAATATATGAAGCCTGGAATCTACGAATGTGATGGCATGTGACAAAAATGCCTTATCAGATGAAATTAAGATGATAAATAATAAATCAACCTGGATTAGGCAAGCCAGCCTGATCTCAGTATAACATCCCTTAAAAGTAGATAAGAATGACAGAAGACTGAAATATGATAGGCAAAAATTAAGGGGAGATTTGAAGTTTGAATGGGTTCCAACATTCCTTTGGTGACTTTGAACTTGGAGGAAGAAAAGCAAAAGCCCAGGAATCATGCATCTCCAAAACCCAGGGACATTTAGGTGCCAATATTCAAGAAAAAAGTGATCTCAGTCTTCTGACCCCAAAGAAAAAAATATTCTGTGGGCTGGGGAAATGGCTTAGTGGTTAAGGTGTTTGCCTGCGAAGCCTAAGGACCCGGGTTCAATTCCTCACCCACGTAAACCAGATGCACAGTGTGCATGGGTCTGGAGTTCATTTGCAGTGGCTGGAGGTATGCCCATTCTCTTTTTTTCTCTATCTGCCTCTTCCTCACTCTCTCCCAAATAAATAAATAATTTCTTTAAAATTCTGTAAATGACTATAGCAGGGAGATAGATTGTGTCTAAAGAAACACAGACATGCCAATATTTTGATTCAGCCAGATGAGAACTATGTTGGACTTATGACTCACAAAATTAATGAATAATAAATTTATGTTGACACAGTACACTGATAGTGTTGTAATTTGTATAAGATAAAAGAAAGTTAAGAAATTGTGTGAGCAAATAAGTGCCCCCAGATTGAGCTGTTCTTGTGTGTTTGTTTGATCTTGGTGTAATCTGTCAAAGCTACAGCCTTATAGATCTCTAATAATAATTCTCATGAGCTATTGTATCAATCTTTATTTTTTCATATTTGTAGGATTATAACTTCATTTGTACCTTAAAATGTTCCTTTATGTTGCTCTGAATAGAACTTCTTTTCTCCTGTAAGTCCTCCCTTCCACATATCTATATGCCCTCTAGTCTGCCTAGAAAATTCCAAATACTTCTGTAAATATCATCAATGCCAGAGAACCCTTCCCATTTATTCATGAACGAATTGATGTCTCTTCAGTGCCACTACAGTAAACTCGAACAGGCTTTCGTTGCCTTGCCCACTAATGTGACTTATACTTTATGTATTTCCATACTTATATTTTGACTAGTTTCCTCCTTCTATGACATATTAGCACATAAAAGAGAAATAACAAGCTTTCAGAAGAATAAATTGTCCCCATTTGTTTTTTAAATTTTCATTTATTTTTTTTTCTTTGAGAGAAAGAGAAGGAAAGAGAGAGAGAGAGAGAGAGAGAGAGAGAGAGAGAGAGAGAGAGAGAGGGAGAGGCAGACAGAGAGAATGGTTGTTCCAGAACCTCTATCCACTGCAAATGAACAACCACATGCACCACCTTGTGCATGTGGCTTATGTGGGTCCAGGATATCAAAGCTGGCTCCTTTGGCTCTGCAGGCAAACACATTAACTGTTAAGCAATCTCTCCAGTCTGAATTATCCCTAATTCTATCACCCAATTTCCACTCTCTGAGTCTCAAATTTTATGTAATATCGAGTTTAATATTACCTACATTTATGAAAATGTTATAATGAAAACCATTACTTTATGTGCTAGCTTAAAAACTAATAAACATATTAACTACATTTATTGAAAACTAAATAGTAGACACTATTTTATCTAATTTACATTTCATGTGTTTCCTGAAAATTCATGAGATTAATTTAGAAAATTAATATTATTACCTTATGACATGTTCTATACACTGTAAGTTTTGACATTTCAAAGTAAAATGATTTAAGATTCATTTTGAGTAGTATCATATGTAAAATAAAAGTTAATTTTAAAAAACAATATGTGAAATTTACATGCTTGCAACAACCTTAATAAGCAACCTTTCAACATTGCATGTTATTCTGTCTACTATGATGTTACGTATTCTACCAGGAATAACTACAGACTTTATCATAATTCCTATATATGAAACTATTTTTCAAATGTTTCGTCTAAAATATAAATTTTGTGGGTTTTTTTTTTTCTGGTTTTTCGAGGTATGGTCTCACTCTAGCCCAGGCTGACCTGGAATTCACTGTGGAGTCTCAGACTGGCCTCAAACTCACAGCAATCCTCCTACCTCTGCCTCCCGAGTGCTAGGATTAAAGGTGTGTGCCAGCAAAATATAAATTTTGTAAAGACTGAAGTTTGTTCCTGTTAGATTCCACATTATACTAGAATTATAAACAACTTTTGAGGTTAAACCATATGTCCTAATTGGGTCTATTGAAAAGATAGACTAATGTACATAAAATTTGTACATACATGAAATATATTTCTAAATAAAACAAATATGAATAATGTCATCCTTAAATTACATGCATAACAACCTACACATTCAGTTCTGCAACTAGTGGAATAGAACATTACACATGTGGCAGGAAAGAGGACCTAGAAGATCTGTGCTTCAACAACCCCTACATCAGTAGAAAATCAGCCTTATTTATCATGGTATCATATTATACTATATTATTATATATGTGTACATATTCTATATATGTAAAATATATGTAAAGCGTATATATGCATAATTTTAATTTCATATTTTAAAAAAATTGAAGCTCATGCTGGTCCCAGCACTCAGGAGGCAGAGGTAGGAGAACTGTTGTGAGGATGAGGCCAGCCTGGGACTACCAAGTGAGTTCCAGGTCATCCTGGCCTAGACTGAGGCTCCACCTTGAAAAAATAAAACATAAAAATACATAGCTCCTAATATATTCAGCTACACATTTTTTTAATTCACATTTTTCAGTTCACTTAATTACATTCTTATGGTCATAATTATTCACTCATTTTCAGAGCAAATGTTTTCAAGTGATGATAACTATTCTGAGCTAAAATACATACAAGTGTTATAATACTACCAAATGACAACTTCGTGATATTACTTACATATAGTCACTTTTCTTGTTACAAATGCATGGTAATATTTGCTTCTAACTTTCTTTACTTCAAATATGTAATCCATGCCTGAAGTCAACATTTTTATTTTTTTCACAATTACCTTAAATGTCTTGCTATTTCTATATATCACAGGATGCCTAGGTAAATAGATGAATGAATTTATGGATTTCATAGTTGAAAGAAGATTAAGTTAGCACTAACTCTATGCCATCCACAAATTAAGCTTACATAAATGTAACTATTTCTATTGCTCATTAGAAACAAAAGAAATATATAAAAGGGGGTATTGCTAATAAATGCAAGGTCATGGATATCGAGGCCAAAATCTGTGCAGACAGTTATATGTAAGGAGTGGTACCCTTCCTTTGGCTCTTACATTCTTTCCACCACCTCTTCTGCAGTGGACCCTGAGCCTTGGAGGGTATGAGATGTTTCAGTGCTGGACAGTCCTCCGACCCTTATTCTCAGCACTATGTTGCCTTTTGGGTCACCCAGTGGTCATCACCATCTGAAAAGAGAAGCTTCTCTAACCATAAGTGAGAGTAGCATTTATATATGAGTATAAACATTAAATGTAGTGCTTTCAGGGCAATTTGGTGAGAGTAATATATGCATTTATCCAGACAAAAGCAGGCTTTATATCCCTAAGGCTCATGACCTCCCTGCCATAGGCTTTTGATTAGGTTTTTAGTACCAGGCACATATTCCCTCCCATAGAGTGGGCCTTCAGTCCAATATGAGAGCAGTTGGTTTCCCCCAGAGCATACATGCCACTATTGCACTAGTTCAGTCATTTTGCCTGTCTGGCCAAACTTAAGGTTTCCAGTGTTCACTGTTTTCACTGCTGATGTCTTCTGTCTCCCTTAAGATTGCATACAGTGCAGCTTTTTCCAGCTTTCAGTTGGCTGGGCTACAGGGAGAAGGTTTTCTGCTTAGCAGCAACTTGATTTATCAGTGACTTTGCCACTCAGGCATATGAAGACTTCAGCAATAGGATCTTACCATCTCTTTCTCATAGGGAGCCAAGGGCCTTAGCAATAACCTATAATGTTTTGCCTTGCAGTGCCTAGCAATACCCACACAAGACCCTAATAACAGCAGAAAAAGATAATGACATCAAATTAAAAGAGAGACTAACAGAGAGAGGGGAGGATATGATGAAGAACAGTTATGAAGGGGAAAGTGGGGGAGGTGAGGGGAAAAGTTTGGTTTGTTGCCTGTAAGTATAGAAGTTGTCAATAAAAAAAAATACCAATAACTGTTGGCTAACCCTACAATGCACGACCCATATACTTCAACAAGGAGGGGCCAATGAGGAGGGGGTAGGTCATGGATGAGCCTAATAATGGTACCAAACTGCCTGTACTTGCACAATAGAAAACTAATAAAAAATATTTTAAATATATATATATGTATATATGTATATATTAAAATAAATACATAAAAGTGAATCACAAGACAGCTAGCTGAAGTGGTTTGATTGAGGTGTCCCCCATAAACTTTTGTGTTCTGAATGCTAGGTCTCAAGCATTTGGAAATTTTGGAATTGGAGTCCCTGGAAGTGAAGTATTGTTGGGGAAGGAGTTACGAGTGTCATAGCCAGGTTCATCTTGCCAGTGTTCGTAATACTCCCCTACTACTGTTATCTATCTGATGTTAGCAAGGAGGTGATGTCCACCTCTGCTCATGCCATCATTTTCATCTGCCATCATGGAGATTCCATTTAAGACTTTAAGCCAAAATAAACCCTTTCCTCCCACAAGCTGCTGTTTGCTGCATGTTTCCTGCCACTGATGTGAAGCTGACTACAATAGTAACATCAGCTCCAAGAAGTTGGTTATTATTGCTAGAAACCTTACATGTGGCTTTTGGCCTTGTGGAACTGATTTGTAGGAGAAATGTAAATGGATTTGAAACCTTTGTCTAACAGACACTTTGCAGTGCTGTAAAGCTTGATGGTCTATTCTGTTCAGAGTTGAAAGACCTGAATGCAGTAAGAACAATGGGCCTGTGAGGTATGGCTTATGAGGGGAAGAAAGAACTTTGCCTGGACTGGCCTAGATGCAGTTTGTGTGAGAGGCTGCTGTTATTCCAGTGTCCTGAGTACTCATGCTGGTTTGCATTGTATAGAAATGGAGTGGTGTGATCAGAGGGATATGAAACAGAAAGAAATGAAATCTCTGGGCTGAAACTGCTGCCCATTCACCTGCAATTGTTTGAGGGATTACAACCATTGAGATTGGGCCATCTGATCTGCCCTATAACAACAGGTAGAATGCAGACTGTTTTGAAGGGAGCTGAATGCTGAAGGAGTGTCCTGATCTTCAAAGTCATCTTTATTCTCCACTCTCCACCCAGGAATAACAAATTTGGTAGGCCACCTGGTAATATGGAATATAAAAAATGCAGGAAAGAGAGAGTATCATTGAATTTGCAATTAAAAATGGCCATTGGAAGTGTGAATCAGGCTTGTTGAATTGCCTGTGTTGAAGCCCAATAGAGGCATGAGGATATGCCATGGGTTACAGTGGAAACCCAGTGAAGATGCCAGGAGTATGGGATGGTTGCCAAGAAGAGTTGCTGGCAAGAAAGGAAATTTCCTGGGACTGTGAGTAGCCTAACTGGAGGGGTAGAATTGGAATTCCAGAGACTTGTCACTGGTTCAAATATCAGACTGGGAGACTCATCACTGGTTGAGTTGTCAGACTTGGTGCTACAAAATTTAACGTTTGCCTATTTTGGTTTAACTCTTGTATTTATTCAATGTTTCTTGTTATGCCCAATGCCATCTTTTGTAGTGTGAATGTTTATTCTATGCCATTCTGGGGTGTCTGTGTGTGTTTTGGTATTATGGATCAGTTAAAACTCCTTGAACTATGTGGATTTTGGGACATCATTAGGATTGGTGAAAAACAATGGAGACTTTTAAAGTTGGATTGAATGCATTGCATTTAATCATGCATGGTTATTAGTTTATGGGAGTCAGGTTAGAATGTGGTGGTTTGAATCAGATGTCCTCCATAAACTTATGTGTTCTGAATGCTAAGTCCCTCACTAGTGGTAATTTGGGAAATGGAGCCTTCTAGAGGTGATGTAATGTTGGGAGGAGGGATTATGAGTGCTATCGCAAGCCACCTTTTGCCAGTGTTTAGCACACTCTCCCGCTGATGTTGTCTACCTGATGTTTGCCAGCATGTGATTTCCACCCTCTGCTCACACCATCATATTCCCCTTCCATCATGGAGCTTTCTCTCAAATCTGTAAAATAAAATATCCCTTTCCTCCCACAGGCTGTTTTTGGTTTGGTGCATTCTGACAGCAACTCGAAGATGACTGTAACACTAACCTTTTGAGCACAAGCCTACTACCAACTTTCCTGATTCTATTAAGCAAAAGCCTAGAGAGGAAATAAAGAGCAATTAATGTGATCCCAAGTTTATGAAGTTATAAATTATAGAGACTTCCATGGCCTTTTATGGCTGCTCAAAGCATGCTACATTCCAGCAAAATAAAGAAGCTCCTGTGTATGTCACTGTCATCTATCTGTTTGGACATAAGCAATGGGCTTCTTGCTCAGTCATTGTACCTGGCTTAGCAGAGAAAGGAAAGGGGAGAAGTATGCATGGAATACTTTTTATGCCATCTTTGCCTTGACAAAGATGCCAGAGTCTAGTATAGGATTATTAAGGCCACACAGAGTGGTTAGACTGAATTATCTTACCAGTACCCCACTCCACAATACTGTCCACGATGCCAGGAGATCCCAGCAACAAAGAGCAGTAGGATATGATGCCATAGAGAAAAAGTATGGGTACTGCCCACGGAAGTAGGCAGTGGGAGCAATAGCCTATATACTGCTCCAGAGAATTCATACCTGTGCCTCAGGAGAAAACCCTCATTTGAAGACTATTATACACACGTCACTGAAAACCAGTCATTAGACAGTCATACTAAAAACCAACAACAGATAAAACTATGAAAACATATGGACAGAATACAAAATTACACTGAAAATTTTGTATAAATTTATAAAAATGTTATTATACCCCATGCTAGGCCATCTTTCCCATAGCCTGAGCCAGGTCATTCCATTGTTCCTTACAGCACTGATAACTGGCACTGCCCTTAGAAATTTTCAGTGCAATAATATGATAGTTCTAATACCCTGGAATTATTTTTATTCACTGAAGCCTACTTGTAGTCTTATTTCACTCCATACTTCCTGTTTATAGAATTAAGAGAAAAATAAAATAAGGCTTAATGAAAATAATTCTATTAATTTCACAA
Organism: Jaculus jaculus; assembly: GCF_020740685.1. Taxonomy (NCBI): domain Eukaryota; kingdom Metazoa; phylum Chordata; class Mammalia; order Rodentia; family Dipodidae; genus Jaculus; species Jaculus jaculus. The sequence continues at coordinate 123,892,056 of NC_059107.1, read as the reverse complement.
ATTATTTAAACCTGCTATGCTTTGTTAAATGATTTGTATATGGTCAAATTTCTTAGGCAGACGTATTTATCAGTATTACTGGGGGAAAAAGGGCTTTCTTACTGTCTTCCTGAAAGAGGGTAATCATGAGGTCTACAAGCTCACCATTCCTTATTGATTCATAAGGTGTCATGGACAATACCCCTAGCATATCTGACACATGTAAAGATAGGAAGAGTGGGTAGAATGTTGAGAACTTCTGGAATGAAAGAGGATGGCAGAATAAAGAATCACATAATTGCACAGGAATATAATCTTAATGGAGTGTTAAGTTCAAACACAGTGACTCATATGAAGACATTAATGAAGGAAAGAAGGGGAGGGGTTCAATGTGAGCTCAACATAAAATTATGTAATTGTGTCATAATGTAATTAAAACTATAGATTTTTTCTGTCCAAAAAGTATATGAAGTCCCTAAAACTATCTGAAACCAGTTGACGAAAATGTAATTTGCTTTTGTTTCAAACTTTAGAGACTGTTTGGTGACATGAGATGATTAATTTTAAATGAAGGGAGTAATGATCCCAATTATGCAAGTGCACAGAGCTAAGCAACTGGGATACAGTTGCTCAACTTATTAAAATTTAAAAAACAATCTCATTGGCTAAAAGAGACTCAGATAACTGCATCATAATGTTCATAACAATAACATGAATCCTAAAACACTATATGCTTTTGAAATCAGCTTTACTTCATACAAGATAAATGCTTTTCACTGTCTAAAAACATGTCACTATTAATACAATAAAAATTCACATATTTTATCTGACAATCAATAATTTTATGGACTCATAATAACCCATGGAAAGATCATTCCATGTGTGACTTGCTTTAAAATGTAATCGTTTTATTGACAAGGGTAATAAATGAACATTTTTAATCAGTAACATTAAAAATACCATCTCATCATCAGCATACCTACATTGAATATCGGAACGAATTCAATCATTCTAGAAAGGATAGGGTTTTTCATAAATGATCTATTATTCAGGATGCCTTTGTCTTGAATGACATTTACAAATGACAAATACAATACTCACTCTTGACTTCATGACCTTGCTAGTGTAGAATAGCCTTCCCTCTTTTCCATGAGCCTAAATCCTATTGGATATTAAAAGTTCATCTCAAGTTCAATTCTTCCTTGTTAATGATATTCAGAATTAATATCTTCTTTCCATAATCAACACAACTATATGTGGAAAGAACTGGATATGTAATTTACTTACTTTTTACTTATTCATCAAATACTTATTGAACATATGTATCAAAGAGCAAAGGCCATTCTAGGTATTATGGCTGCTGTGGAAAAGCCAAAAAGGTTTTGGAGTGACACTCCAAGATGGCACCTGATTCGAGGCAGCTCAGCAAACAAATAATGAGATAAACTAATTGTGGATGAAATAGAAAGAGAGGTTTTATTTAAGTTTGACAATCAAAGAACAAGAAGATATAATTATGTTTGAACTGAAAGCTCAATGATAGGGAAAAGTCCACCAAAACCAGATGCCAAATGACCAAAGTGAATGTGCTGCTATGTCATGGGGATGTGCTTGCCATGCATGAGGGACAAAAAGATTATAAATACATACATACACACACACACACACACACACACATATATATATATCACATACTAACTTAGTGAGCTTGCTAGTTAGATACAATCTGTCAAAAGAGGTTATGTATACTACAGAAAGTTTATGCTATATATAAAGCAACTGGAGAATGTTGAAAGCCATGTTTTATGGACTATAAGAAAGTCTCAAGTGAAGCAGAGAGCAAATAGGAGGTTAGATGCAACTGTCGCCTGAGCTGCTGATCCTGGTAGGAAAGGACAAGAATGTTGCAGTCATGGAGTCATGGGAAGGGAAAGAAATGGATAAATGCATGCTCTGTTTCAGAGATTGAAAATACTGCCATGCTGATTAAACAGGATAAATGAAAGATAACAGAGCTGGTGATAACAAAAGCACATCTTTCTAACAGATAAGAAAACCTGGAAGCAGAAGAGGGGAGATGCAAGGAGCAGGTATGGCTTTATATGCTATAGGAATCCTTTAACATCAAGAATAAACCTATTTTACTTTTAAGAAAGAGCACTTTGATTGTTGTGTGGCAGACAAGGGTAAGAAAAAACAAGAGACTGAGGCAGAAGAGGGACTGGATGGGAAGAAGGAGTTCAATAGAAGGGGAACAGAGAGGGGAACCAAAAGTAGATAATGGGAGGGGATTGTGACCAACATATATAATATACACATATAAAAATTGTCAATAAAATCAATCAATAGCAGTAAGAGGGCTGGAGAGATGGTTTAGCGGTTAAGCACTTGCCTGTGAAGCCTAAGGACCCAGGTTCGAGGCTCGGTTCCCCAGGTCCCACGTTAGCCAGATGCACAAGGGAACACACGGGTCTGGAGTTCGTTTGCAGTGGCTGGAAGCCCTGGCACGCCCATTCTCTCTCTCTTCCTCTATCTGTCTTTCTCTCTGTGTCTGTCGCTCTCAAATAAATAAATAAAAAATTTAAAAAAAAATAGCAGTAAGAGGGAATAATTCAAAATAGAATCATACTCCCCCAATTAATAAATGTGAAGAATTTACAAAATTAAGGATAAACAGCAATTCAATCTTTATTCACCAATTATTTATTAAGTCTTTCTGTGCACTGCACATTGGTCTGAGCAATGCTCCAAAAGCATGATCAAAGAAGACTAATTGTCCCAACTCATAGAATTTGATTGCCATAGCATTTGCCAAACATATTAATTATCTCATTGAATTTTCACAGACAAGGAACTAGAACTGTAGAATGAGTCCAACATTTCAAAATAGTGATAAAATTGGAATTCAAGAAAAGGATTCTGGGGCCATGATTCTTCTAATATTCCAACCCACACAGTCCATCATACCTTGTAAAATTACATACTGGCCATAGATATGCTAATCAATGTTCCATAGCTTACATAGTTTTATAGCTAGCACCTGAAGCCTAGAATGCAGAAATTGTGTACAAAAAGCTATCACTCCATTTAGCACATAGTAATTTTGAGTCTGAGTCCTTAGGCCACTTAATCATCATGTCATGTAACTGTACAGGAATTTCACAATTCTACCCCAAAGCAAAACTAAAGATACGTCAAGGAAATAGCAAGAAGGCATTAATACTTGTACATCAAAAATAACAATAAAAGATGTATTAAACCTAGCAGCTGAAGCTAACAGAAAGTTTCAGAAAATCTCTGAGCAGGAAGGAACCATTTCATGCTGATAAGACCATGAGCTTCAAGTAAAAAGGGTGATTTGAGCTGGGCATTGCTGGACCAACTATATTTTTGAGCTCTGTTGCGCTAGAAAAATGGCTTAGCGGTTGCTTGCAAAGCCTAAGGATACATGTTTGATCTCTCTCCAGATCCCACATGAGCCAGATGCACAAAGGTGAGGCAGGCACAAGGTCATACTAGGTGGTGCAGCAACTGGAGTTCAATTGCAATGGCTAAAGCCCCAGTGTGATTTCTCTCTCTCTCTCTCTCTCTCTCTCTCTCTCTCTCTCTCTCTCTCTCTCTCTCTCTCTCTTAAAAATAACATAATAATAACAATCACTCTTTGAAACAATTTTATTCAACATGATTACCATTTGACACATGTATCTATTGATGAATGCCTCAGATGTGCTTAGTTTGTATTGAGAGGTGTTTTAAGCATAAAATGAACACCAGATTTTGCATTGTCAGTATGAAAAATAATGTAATATATCTCAATAGTTTTTGTTGGCTAAAAATCATAATTATGAATATATTAGAGTAAATGTATGACTAAAATTATTTTTACTTTTTAATACTACTACTACAAAATTTTAAATTATACATATATATGTATATGCATATATATATATAATTTTGATCACTTCATATTTCTATTAGATAGGGCCAGTCTGTGATATAAATTTCCTCCAAGTTCATAAACACTTCCTGAGAAGTAAAAGGAATGGAACGACAACTTCTGTAAATATTCTCTGTCAACAATTTGATATTTTGTTTTGTTTTTTCTAAATTCACACTGAACTCTTTTAAGTCTTAAATGTGCAAGCCAATATTTATTTTCAAGCTTGGAATAGATTACACCTTCCTTTCCATCATAGTACTGAGATTCTTTTAAAGGATATGAATCTCTCTGTACTCCCAGTGTTTATGAAAAGAAGGCCAGAAATCTAATACCTTCAAAGAATTTCTAAGTAGAACAAATATTTGGTGTTTAAATGAAGTTCACAGTTTGTCTGTACCAATAAATGTTCATTATCTTTTGAACTATGCTAGGCAAAACAAAGTAACAATTCCTGTTCTGTTTCTAAAAGGGAAAGATACATTATAAAATGTATTGATAGAATATTGTCTATAAGTATTTCAATATGAGCTTAACTCTTTTTCTAAACTAGATAACAGAACAGAACGAAGTCAGTATCTATTAACCCACAGAACCTAGAAGACCCATGTGTCCTCTTTGACAGAGACTTTAACAGCCTGTATATCAGAGACCTAGTCATCTCAGGTTGGTAGAGAACTTTTAGAACATTTTCTGTATTGACCATCCTGAATAAACAAATGGAATTTATGATGCAGAGAGAAATTGACTATACTTGGTGATGGAAGGTATTGGTTTAAGACAGTTCCTTTTGAAGTTTCTGGAATCAGGTACACTTTTTCACATGCACACTTCTTCCCATTGGTCTTAAAAGAAGAATATTCTAGCCAGGCGTGGTGGTGCACACCTTTAATCCCAGCACTCGGGAGGCAGAGGTAGGAGGATTGCCACGAGTTCAAGGCCACCCTGAGATGACAGAGTTAATTCCAGGTCAGCCTGGACCAGAGTGAGACCCTACCTTGAAAAACCAAAAGAAAAAAAAAAAAGAGTATTCCAAAGATAAAAATTTCTTACTTCTTTCAATTCTGCGTGAACTTGTGTTCCATTTCTACGACGACAGTTCTGCTAGAAGGTAACAACCCAGAGGACAAGATTTTGAGTTTAAGCAAAATTATTTTTTCAATGTTGATGTTAATTTGTTGGATGGATAGAATTGTTAGTTCCAAAATTCAGTGATTTACTCATTGGGTTTTCGATTGTCTTTGTGAGATCAAGGCTTATTTTCCTTTCAAATTCATTGTATTTTTATGTGTTTATTTATGTACTTCAATTTGTGTGCATACACACCACCTACCAAGGACTCTTAGCCCTGAAAATAAATGCTAGACACTTGCACTTTGCATCAGGCTTATATGAATGCATTGGGAATGGAACCCAGGCTAACAGGCATTGCGAGCAAGTTCCTTTCACTGCTAACATCTGTCATCACCACAATTCCTTTTCTTGGGAATTTAGGGAGAAAATGTTCCTTGTGGCTGATATTATTCCATCTATGCCTAGAAGCTGGAAAGGCATCCTTCTACTCAGTGCTGAGATGTTAAGCAGAGAAAGTTGTTCTTCTGGGGAAAATAACAAAAAATAACAACATATGCAAATAAACTAAAAGAAGTAGAGATACAAAAAGAAACTCAATGGCCCTATCTCTGATTCCAGTTCCTCCCAACATCTGTGCTTGGTCTCTGTGAGACACTTGTGTTAATATAAAACAATTTCCTTAATACTTGAGTTATTTCAGGTTATTTTTATGCTACTTGCAACTAACTGGCTCCTCTGAGCAACCCAGGGCTCATGGGGACTCCTTACTCTCCCAGACCACCTCTCCTCAGCTCACTCATTTTTTCCCTACATATGCAGACATTTATCTTCACCAAAAATATAAACTGAAAAGTCAGGCAACAGCTTGCAATTTTAATATCTTCCAGGCTACCTGTTAAAGAAGTAAATTAAAAAAAAAAAAAGATTTAAAAGCCAGATGTGATGATGCACACTTGTAATCCCAGCACTTGTGAGATGGAGGTAGGAGAACCAGGAGTTCATGGAAAGCTGTGGCTACAGCAAGTTTTAGGCCAGCCTGGGCTACATAAGACCTTGTCTTCATCCAAAAATAATATATATATATATATATATATATATATATATATATATATATATATATAATATATTTTTGGATATATATATTATATATATTTATATTATATATTTATTGTATAGTAATTAGATACATGTTACTATTTTGAAAATAAGTTTCTCTTACCACAGGTAAAGGGAAAATGACTTTTTATTTATTTTGATTTTTTTGTTTTTTGAGGTAGTGTCTCCCTTTAGCCCAAGCTGACCAGGAGTTCACTATGCAGTGTCAGAGTAGCCTCAAAATCTATACATATAGTATAGTAATGTATTGTATAGTAATGGCCTTGAACTCATGGAAATCCTCCTACCTCTGCCTCCCGAGTGCTTGGATTAAAGGCGTGCGCCACCATGCCCGGCTAGAATATTCTTCTTTTAAGACCAATGGGAAGAAGTGTGCATGTGAAAAAGTGTAGCTGATTCCTGAAACTTCAAAAGGAACTGTCTTAAACCAATACCTTCCATCACCAAGTATAGTCAATTCCTCTCTGCATCATAAATTCCATTTGTTTATTCAGGATAGCCAATTTATATATATATTTATATTATATACATATTTGGATATATATGTGTGTATATACATATATATATATATATATATGGGGAGAGAGAGAGAATTATTGAAGAATTATTGGAGAAAATTCCAGAATTACTAATATTAAGGCCAAAAATGAGTGAAATGAAGACTACAGATGGATTAGAGAAGCACAGTTCTTTATCTGAAGCTTCTCAAATCTGTCCTGTGGGAGTTGCCAAGACAGATACCTCAAGTTCTCTTCCTGTGCCCAAATTGGCAAATCTGATGCAGCATTTGGTTCTAGAGACATGAAGACACTGGTACAAAAGCTTAAGACTGCATTTGTACCTCTTGTCATTTATATTGAGCTGACAGTAGTGCTACTAAGAAGTACTGGGGATGACTCAGAACTTCTGGGTTTGTTAATTACAACATCAAGTTTTATCAATTGTAACAGCATGTGATCATGTACAAGGTTTCTAGAATGATTCTTCCAATAATAAAATAATATAAAATATGGATTTTCATTTTTACTTTTCTCTTACTAGAATTTGGGTTTTCTAACTATTTATGCCCTGAACAAAATCAAAGTGTAAGATATCGAGGCACTTCCCTTAATTCTACAAAGTCCTTCTCCCTAGTCAGGCATTGTACCTCACACCTTTAATCCCAGCAATCAGGAGGCAAGGATATAAGGGTCTCTTGTGAATTTGAGGCTACTCTGACACTGCATAGTGAACTCCTGGTCAGCTTGGGCTAGAGGGAGACACTACCTCAAAAAACAAAAAAATCAAAATAAATAAAAAGTCATTTTCCCTTTACCTGCGATAACAGAAACTTATTTTCAAAATAGTAACATGTATCTATTTCTATGTTGTTTTTGTTGCTGTTGTTTTTAGAGAAAGAGAGAGAGAATTGGTGTACCACAGCCTCAACCACTGCAACTGAACTCCAGAAACTTGAGCCACCTAGTGAGCATGTGCAACCTTGCACTTGCATCACCTTTGTGCATCTAGCTTAAGTGGGATCTAGAGAGAGATTAGTCTTCGCAGGTAAGTGCCTTAACCACTAAGTCATTTCTCCAGCCCATATGTATCTATTTCTAATTTATTTTTCAAGTTAAAATATTCTATTTCATAAGTGTAAGAAATTTAATATCAAATCTTTATTGGAATAATTACATCCCTAAAATTCAAATTGTGCATAAAATTTTTGTGCAATATACATACTGATTTAAAGTTATTAGAATTTATCTCAGTGGTAGATTTAAACCTGAATCACTCTCTTACATCCCTTTTTAGTTTATTTTTCTATCATGAGCATGTACTTTCAACTGAAATTAATTATTCCCATAATACACTGAAGTCTATTTTGTTCATATAATAATATTGTGCCCAATTATAAATGTATTTAAGGTGGTTTATAAAGAAGATAGAAAAGAAAAATAGCAATTACTATAAAAGGCAAATTGCAAAATGGAATGGGTAATAAAAAATAGTAATCTTATCTGGAAAAAAACATAGCAAATAAGCAATTATAACATAAAATATGGAAAGTATTATTAATGTCAATTAGAAATAAATTACATTATATACACATTGAGTAGTGATTCGTAGAAATTCAGAGCCAGAGTGGGTAAGATCCAATGTTTCTCTAACAGTGGTCTTTCCAATGAAGTATAGCAGTTATAAGGTCAAAATTTTATGTCAGGGAAATGTGCACCCTAATCTCTTGGTCTCATCTTATATATTCACTAAGGCTTTTACTTCATTTAAAAAATGTATAAAAATATATATCTTATTGTGGTTGATAGAATAAAGGTTGTCATTTACAGTCAAGTGGTATAAAGCATAAAAATACTTAGCAGGACGTGCTTCCATCTGGAAAAGAGAAAAAAGATTTCCAACGGAGAATAAAGTCAGCACCAAGTAATTGGGATAACCATTATTATTTGAGACAGAATTTAATATGTGTAGGCTTTCTTGTAGCCCACGATTTGTGGGAGCTTGATAATGGAGAACTGGCTTGAATTTTGGATATGAGGAGAGAGAGAATCAGCCCAACTTACCTCACCTGGGCCCCAGTGGAAACCATAGAGTAATTGGCAAGAGTGCTGCTTTCTTGGTGAACCTGGTACTAGCACAGGGTGAAGGAGATAAGAATGGAGAACACTCAACACCTACCAAACCAAATATCTAGAGACACAGAGGATCCCAAGACATCAGCACTGAAGTAGACCTAAAATGAACCCATCATGGCTCAAGGAAATTTGTGGAAGAGGGGAAGGAAAGATTGTTAGGGCCGCATGCCTAATGTTAGACACATTGCCTGTTATCCATAACTGATTGCTAACCCCACAAAGCACAACCCACATTCCCCAGCCAGAGGGTCCTTGGGTGGGGGAAGAACAGGGACAAGGCTAATGATGGTACCAACATGGCTCTCTACACACTGTGTACATAACTAATAATAATAATAAAAATACTTAGCAGGGTTTATTACAAAGGAAGTGAATGTAATTTACTCAACATGATGTTAGTGATAGCAATAATGGGGACAGGACACTAAGAACAACAGAGTTTTCAAGTCTAAGCAGCAACTAAGCTTTCATGGATACCAAATGGCTACTATTTTAAATGCATTTTAGGACTACCTTCATGGCAAGCTGCCTAATATCTGGTAAGAATTTCTCCTTTAGTGACTTTTGAACCCTCTGAGCCTGGAGACCTGTAGCAAGTCAATGCAGACACACAGACTCATGGCCTCATGCTGGTGGTCAATAAACACTCACACAATTTTGGTTTCTTTTCCAGCAGTCAATCTGACTGTCACTGCATTTCTATGCACTTCACTCTCCACATGACAGCTCTGAGCTTGTCTACTTTCACAGATAAGAGGGCCTTCCTTCGTATAAACACTTTGGTGAAACGAGGAGCTCAACAAGTAAAGGAGTCTCGTTTCAATTGCATATTTTCAGGGCAGTCTTACACAATGCTCATAAGGTCAGAAGAGGCTCATTGAATCCAAATAATGCAATAATTAGAGAGCATCCTCCAATTTTTCATATTCCCAGACTTCAAAGCATTAAGAAAATAGTATTTCATGAAAATAATGCCTTAGGGTTTTAGAGTACCTTGCACTTTGTATTTAGCTTTAATAAGATTTCCTTACTTTGGCAAGAATAATTGTCTTCATTTTCCAAGTGAAAACTTAATAGTTTTTCCCAAGGTCATATAACTAATACTGACTTAGCAGGACTACTACTCAGACATTCTCTGTGTAAATGTAGCGCTCCTCATGCTCAAACATGTCACCATCCACCTCAGGGCCACTAATCCTTAATTAGATATGTGCTTTAAACACAGTTATTTCTCATCTCTTTGTCTGTGGAAATTGAATTACACAATGAACTTCCCAGGGCTAACCATGAGGAGACTAGTATGGCTTCTTCATCCTGATATTTACAACATGAATTAAAAAGTTGGTCCCTGGGGAAATACAATTCAATGTTAATGTCCTATATGTTAATTAAAAGACACTTATTAACACATTTATCTCAGAAACCTTTGGAAACCCCATTTCCTTACACCATCAGCAGAACTAACTTTATATATTTTTTTGGAGTTTTTTATTATCTGTCATGGAAAAAATGTTATATTTAAGAAGAAATAGTTAATAAAAATTATAGTTACTTATGCAGAGAAATTTTATTTAATTCAAAAAGTGTATATTACACATATGAACATGACAATACGTTGGATTATTATTATTTATTTGCAGAAATAATGTCATTCTATATCATCTTTAGTTACATTGAAATAAAAATGTCTTAATTTTTCTAACTTCTGCTAATATTAATTTATTTCCATATGCCATATCTTCCATACATACACATGATTAATATTATGTTCCAAGTAACTCGTTATAATTTATTCTCAATATCTACATACCTTTGAGAGGAAGGCAAAATTTCTTCTTCCATTAAGCTTTCACTGAGTTCTGAAATATTATGTTCACCCAGAAGACTTCTAGCTAAGGGCCCACTACCAGCTCCTGTGTTTGTTTCTACTCTACTTCATAAGCCCAACTGCGCATGATTCAAAACAAAGACAATCAAGTCACGTTTTTTCTTTCAACTTAAAGCCCCTGCTTTAAAACAGACCTGAATCATTCTGAGGATTTACAAACTTCTCTGTAAACTCTTGAGGAGAAATGAAAAACATTCCTTTTATTCCACCTGATTGACACAAGAAGTTAAAAGTTAAAAGGCAAGAACAACACAGCAAGAATCATCTTCAACTCTGAACTAAAGCTAACATTTGTCCCAATAGTATTATACTCAAATCCCCCTTGCCTTCTAAACTGTAGGGACTAGATGATATGCTTCTCTTCTGTAAATGCCTTCAAAATTATCCATAATTAGTACACATTCTAAGTAAATAACAAATAGTGACAAAGCTAATTAGCCAGAAATGTAATTGCAATCAAAATATAAAATGCTTCCTTATTCCATAAGAAAAAGCTTCCATTAAGAAAATTATATTGCATATCTTGTCTCAGGTTTAATACTTTCCATGTAAAAGAGAGGAGCAACATTTCTGATGCATTCTTTCTTAGTCCTATTCACTTAATGCAGTAGAAAAATACAATCCTGGTCCTAAGTATGTAAATCAATGTTTAAACAGCATCAGGGTTAATAATGGCTAAAATGTTATGGTAATGAATTATTGACAATTTTACTTTACTAAATGTATGACAACTTATAAATTCTATGTATGTCTTTTCTGAGCTTCCTTTATTCAATGTGACTACTATGGCATAAATCACCATTTGCTGTCAGGAGCAGTTGCTTGCACTGGGGAAGTAACAATCCACTGTCTGACTAGGAGAACAATGGAGTTATAAAAGCACAAATGGAAACTGCCAGACAGTAGGCACTCAGCAACTCTATTCTCTGGTATTACATACACAAAGGATATTGTGAAAACCCATACTAGAGAAAACAGAAAAAAGATAACAGACATTGTCTATATCAAGAAAAACAAAGAAATAATGAAAGAGAGAGAGAGAGAGAAAATAAACTTCTTGATTAATTTAAAAGGGGCAAATATATATTTGAATACTGAAAGAGATAAAGTGCTCACATTATCTATACCTGTTTGCATTTTTTTATGTTAGGGACTGTCATTCAAATCTTTTTTAGACCATATTGGGAAAGTGGACATAGTAGCCAGTCTCAGGTCAGAGAATACTACAGTTTCTCAAGTGGCTTTCTGGACCTGTCAATCTGAAGAGATCAATTCCTAAGTGCTCATTTAAGAAAAGCCCCACAGTTAACACAGGTGGGGGGGGAGTGTTAGAGTTATTTAGTTTCACTACTGTTTAACGTAAGAATGTGGTATTGGTTTCAGCATGAACAAATTAAGTTTAATTCCTCCAAGACCCCTCATAACATACCATGCAAACAGCAGTGCTGTCTAGGCCTGTGACTCCATAATGCTGAAAATTCCCATCAGCTGGATTCCAGAGAATAAGATGCTTTAATTTTGCCCTGGTGAATATTCAATGTTGTTTCCAGACTTATCCAAATATATAACACACTTAAATTCTTTGGGGATGTTTCATTGTTTTTCTTTTATCCCTTTAAAGATAATAAAAAGCACAATGAGAAAAGGGACAGTGAAATTTATAAATGAATCTAGCCCTTCATTCTAACTTAAACATGTGTTTAAGTTAAATATGTGTTTACATATTCATTAGCAGTATATGAAATAAACCAGTTGCAATACAATGAGCCATTTTAAATACTATCACCCACAACTAATTTTGATGTGGTAACAAACAAAAAAAAAAAAGGAAAAGAAAAACCACAGAATATAATATAATGCTCATAGGAACAGAAAGAGTAAAGTTCCCTGAAAATAACAAGATAAGATCAAAAAACAACAGAGAGAAAAATATGAAACCTAGACAAAGACACAAAATGTTTCTCTGTATCACATATTCACTGAAGCTGAAATTAATTTGATGTGATAAAATTTCCTGTGTCTTTTGTCATTTTAAACATCCCATCTATCATTTAAAAACCATAATGATCTAGAGAAGTGACATAACTTAGCCTAAACTATCATTTTATACAATTATTTTGCTGATTCTTGTCATAATGATATAAATAATCAAGCGTCAATGGTTTTTGAGAAGTACTACATAAAGTATTTTATGATATGCAAAAGAAAGGCAAAGAATATAACAATAAAAGCACAAAAAAAAAAGGTAAGCAGAAATGAACCACAAAAATATAACTACAAACTGGGTGTAATGGCACACACCTTTAATCCCAGTATGCCTGAGGAAGAGGTAGGGTTGCTATTAGTTTGAGGCCAGCTTGAGTTGACATAGTGAATTTGAGGATAGCCTGGGCTAAAGCAAGACCCTACCTTGAAAACAAAAATCAAATCAAACCATGTAATGAGGAAACTAGGCATATAGCCATATTCTTGTTTTCAGAATACCATGAAATTTTGTTACAGTAGTTCTTCCCTTTATTATTTGTATGTACAACTGCTTAATGGATAATTTATACACATTTCATGCTTTCAGATCCTCAAAATTAATATTTTATATAAAACTAAACTTTTGGGTGATGCTGGAGGATTTTTCTTTTTTTTTTTTTCTGAAGTAGTATGTCACTCAAACCTATACTGAGTGGGATCTCACAGTGATCTCCCTAGTTCAGCCTCTCATATGCTGGGATTAAAGGTTTGTACCCCCATACCAGCTCAAAACTTAAGTTTTATACAAACTTGTGCTATGTCATTGACTGTACTATGAAAATGCAAATTCCATTGTGTTAGAGGAGGAATTTAAAAGATTTTTGAATTCAAATTTACATATGGCTAGCTCTACTAGCACAGTTGAGCAAGAAAGAGTCCTGCTTCATAGATCTATCTTAGACACACATAATTCACTTTCATTCTTATTCTGAGTAGTATTCTCAAGGAACTAGAATCTGAAATGTTTACATGTTTGTTTTTTACCTTCCCAGCTGTCAAGTGAACATTTTTTGAGGTGTGTTCTTAGCCGGGCATGGTGGCACTCACCTTCAATTCTAGCACTGCGGAGGCAGAGGAAGGAGGATCTCTGTGAATTCAAGGCCAGCCTAGTGAATGAATAATGAATGCATAATGGATTCCAGGTCAGGCTGGGCTAGAGAGTGACCCTACCTCAAAAAAAAAAAAAAAAATTGAGTGGGGAGGGAGATATGCGTGCATTAAATGAAGTAAATAAGGCCAGATTTGTGTTTTCATAATGTTTCCAGTCTAAGGAAGAGATGGACAAATGGCTATCTAGAACACAAAATATTAAGCACTCAGCTAGATACATAATAAACAATTGGTGTGAAACAAATGAAAAAAAAAAAAAACTTCAATTGTAGCCTTAGGTAAGGTTTTCCAGAGTCAACAGTATTTTGAGTTTTCCTAAAGACTAGAAGTTTATCAGAGAGAATATGTGTGAAGGAAGTGGAGAAAGCAGTGGTGAGGGAACTCCAGACAAAGACCTGAACATGAGTCATATGGAAAGGAAAGTAGGCATCCTGCAATCAAGCAGTGCTAAAGTTTGTGTTGTTTTGTTTTGTTTTTCATAACCCCCCCCCCCATTTTTTAAATCAGGTATTGGTTAGCAAATTAGTTAATCTATATCCTGGGTTCCTCATCCTCAAAATGGAAAGGAGAAAATAGTGACTACATTGTAGGAACATTGTGATGGTTGAATAAAAGATGATATTCTCAATGTACTCAAAGGCACTCAGGGTTGCTAAGATATAAAGTGATCCTGAGAAACAGATGCAGTTGGAGACGGATGTATACATCCAAGCTAAGGGCTCTCTTAAAAGAAGCTTGGCTTCCCAGACAGGGTGGTCACATGGGAATCTGTAGGCAATGGGGATTTGGAACAGGCATGTCATTTCATTTTTAGAAACAAGGTTCTGGTGACAGTTTCAGAGAAGGATTAATTTACTTAACTCTGTTAAAGAGCTTTGTTGGACCTCAATTCTCTACTGTGCTATTTGGAATACATTTGAAATTTTAAACAATTTTGCTTACTTTTTTTTCCTCAGGTCAATTTTAATTTCAGTTATATCTGCAGATTGTTGAGATTTCATCCAGTTTTTCCCAAGTCTGCCTTTCTTGTAAGCAGATACCACCCTCCAAAATACACATCATGAAAAAGCATTTTCTCTCCCCAGAGCATAATTAGAGAGTCTTTCCTTTTCACTTCTATTTGCAACATCTGGTTCCATGCAAGGGAACTTGTTCTAAGTTCTTGTTAAATAGCTGATAATGTGTTTTTGCTCCTCTACCCAGAGCCAGTACTGTGGAAGAATTTCCACACAGCCTGCAATTAGTTTTCTTGGATAAAAAAAAAAAAAATCAGTGAAATATCTCCATCCTTTCATACAGTTGCAACTTGCAGCCCTCTTGCCCTTTCCATTCTGGGTGGTGGTGAGGAAATGTTCAATAAACTGCCCGTAACAAACTCCATATGGTCCACTACTAGGTTTCCAGGCACTTTCACAATACCTTTCTGGCTGATTATATTTTTCTTGTCATCACTTACATTTTTGTGGGTTTTTTGCAGTTACAAAGACATTACAATAACTATGGCTTCTGAAGCAACTGATCCCCACCTGGATCTGTGGAAAAGCTCTGTAAAAGCTTCTAACTGTATCTTGAGAAGGAAGGAAAAGGCACAGGGTTGGAAAGTCAGAGACCATGGCCATCATGGACTAACTCTCTTCTAGCTTTTGAGGGCTAAAAATGTTTTCCTTTTACCTTTTTAAATATTTATTTGCAAGGAAAGAGAGAAGAGACACAGAGAAAGTATGGGCGCTGCAAACGGACTCCAGATTCATGTGCCACTCTGTTCATCTGGCTTTACATGTGTACTATGCAATGAAACCTGGGTTGTTAGGCTTTGCAGGCAAGCGCCTTAACTACTGAGACATTTCCCCAACCCCTAAAGACATTTTGCTAAGAGACTTCAAATAGACATCATTTGATATCAATCGTAATTCTGTGAAATCAGTGTCAACCCCTCTGTGGGTTAGCATGGGATGTCCCATCAGTTCTATTAGACCTTACAAGTGGGACTAATAATGCTACTGGATAACATTTTAAAATAGAAAGAAACCAAGACTGAAAAGGAACTCTGTGGGACAAATTTCTGTCAAAATACCTAGAAATGCACAAGGGAGATTAAATGATAATAAAGTGCCAAAGTACAATAACCTTCTGGAGACTTCTAATAATTTTCTTTTTGACTAGTACCTCTGTCCTCATGTGTTTTGTTATAAAAGCTGTTTCAAGGGAAGTAACAGAATCGGCAGTTTTATGGTTTTTTAAATATGAGATGAAGTGAACTGCCAGATTAAATGGTATTTATTATTATAGGGTGCATTGAATGACAACTCAGGGAATCCTTGCCTGTACCAAAAGTTTTTCTACAGAAAGAGGATAAAACAATCAAATACCAGATTTCAGGCCTTTCATAGCTTGCCTATATTCCAAGAAGCTTGAGTATAGGGGCTGGGGAGATGGTTCAGTGGGCAGGAGAGCTTGTCACACAGCATGAAAGCCTGAGTTGGCCTGCCCTGGAAAAAAGCTGGGTGTGCCCACACATGTCTGTAACTCTAGTCCTGAGGAGAGGAAACAGTCAAGAATCCCTGTGTCTTGCTGACCAGCCAGACTGACTACAACAGCAGTTCTGAGTTCAGCGAGAGACTATCTCAAGGAAGTAATGCAAATGTGTGATAAAGGAGGGAGGGCATTTGCCATTCTCCACAGGCCTATGCAAATTGTGTGCACAGGCCACACACACCTATACACATACCCACATGCATATACCACAGACACTACATCACACCGTACATACTACACACACACAAAAAAAAAAAAAAATTACTGGGTATAGTTAGTTGCTCCAACAAAAAGAGACCCCATAGTCAACAGCCATAGATTTCTTTCCATTATGCTTTGCTATAGCTCCCCAAGGACTTCACTCCAATTTTACAGAGAAATAAAAATCTCAACAAATATGCTCCTAGTACCTGCTATATCAACCAATATCTAAATCCCCAATTAAAATTACATAAAGTAGGTAACATTATTATCTTTCCCATTTTAGAAAGAAGGAAATTAAGGACAAAATGCTTAAGAAATCTTGCCAAGTACGTGAGTTGATAAATCATGGAGCTAGAATTCTAATTTGGGCAATCAAGTTTCAAAGTCTGTACTCATAAGCAATTCCTTACTGCTGAGGTTACATTGTATTGCTCAACTGTACAATCACAGCTGAAGATCAAATTCTGTTAGTTATTTTCAAGACAATTGAGAGAGCAAGACACACAAACACATTAGTTCAAAGGAAAAAGAGAAATCACACACACACACATACACACACACTCACATTCTTCCACACACCTATACCATCTCATTAAAAAACAAATGTTTTTCCATGCTTCAAGTATGGAAGAGAGAATAATCCAATTTCTTTCACATTTTACATGTATCAAATACTTATTGGATAACTGCAATGAAAAGCCTTAACTTCAAGTAGGACACCTTGGAATGGATTTTAGGACCCGGAGAAAAGTAAGAATTATGACAAAAAACAATCTGATTCTTAAAGTGAACATCAAACCTGAGAACAAAATGTAAATACCCAATACAGTTTGAGATATTGTGGAATTCATCAAGGACATCAGGACAAAAGATAACATGGGTATTAAGGAGACCTTATGAATGCCTCCCAAAATTTAATGGACTCAGGTGAACCAAGCAGCAGACTTGCTCTCTCTGCAGTGCCCTAGAAAGGAGGGCTCAAGTCCATGATGGGGACAAAGACAATAATGAATTACAAAAGTCCCATGGAAAAACACTATGCTGGGATTTATATAGCTTATGAAAGTATTGGCACTATCCCTGTCCTAACATCTAATTACAAGATTCTATTAGTTATGGTATTATAAGTGCAATTACTAATACTAATAAGTAAATAATAATCAGTTTCAAGGTGACTTGGTCCATAAAAACTTTTGCTTGCAAGTTAAAAAAAAATTCACGATGTAGAATGGGAGATAATAAATCTTATATTACTAATGGCAGATGGACTAAAATATGCTACTCAGTGTCCTCGAGTCATTTGATCAATAAGTTTATTTAGGGGCTGGAAAGATGTCTTAGCCATCAAGACACTTGCCTGCAAAGCCTAAGAACACAGGCTCAATTCCCCAGTTCTCACATAAACCAGCTGCATCTGGAGTTCATTTGCATTGGCTAGAGGCCCTGATACACTCATTCTTTTTCTACCTGACTCTCTCTCTCTCTCTCTTTCTCTCTCTCTCTCTCTCAAATATATAATAAAATAAATAAAATATTTTAAAAATAAGTTTATTTAGAAGTAACTTACTCAATGTCCTAAATATTTTTAGAAAGAAAATATAAGCCCTGTTATAACATGGACATCCTTTAACCTCATATTGACAACAAATGGGAGAATTGAGATAAGCATTATTTTCTAACTTTGCATTTATGAACTTCTGTTCTGCCAATATTTATTTAGTTGGCTGTCCTATAAACATTAAATAATTCTTTATGGTAATATCTCCTTCATAATTGATTTCACATAACTACTTCTGACTATAATGATTTTTAGTTAACTTTTCTTAGAAATGCAAGGATAAAAGTGTGAAAGCACATGGTGTGAACTAGACTTTAATGTTAGGTGGCATATATGATACAGAACTGGTTAAGTGAGGATGCAGTTGGCACATACTTTTATTAATCAGTGCATTTTTTTCAACAGATAAGATTGCCCCTGTCATTACAATGAGTTGATCTCTTCTTCGGTATTGCCCAAACTACTCAGGACAAAATCCCAAGTATTTCCTGTTTTCCTTCCCTCTCTCTTTTCCCTCCTTCCTTCCTTCCTTCCTTCCATGCGCATACACTGCAGCCTGGATCTTCTACTTGCATGATCAATGTCCTTCTGGTCTGTCCATATCTTGTTTTTCTTTAACCACAATCTTTGACCTAAATTTCTACAATAACTTGCCACCTATCCTTTTGTTCCTCATAGTATTTACCACATTCTACGAGTACTATTTCACTTATTTATTCTACACTACTAATAATTATTTAATAATTATTTATTGAATGAAATAATCATAGTTCAGAAAATAAGGAACCATTTTAGTTTAACCCAAACATCTTAAATTGTTAATATGCATATGTTATAAAATAAGGCCATGTCTTTGTGAATATAATGATAACACAAATGCATATAAAGCAGACACTAGTTTAAATCTGTATATGTGCCAAGATACCTGTTTTCAGGAAAATCTCGTGAAATACATATTACTGTCTTATCTTTTCCACAAAGACATGATCAGGTTGTGTACATTGCCCAGAGTTATGAAATAGCGGGGGCAAACTCAAATCTATGCAAAACAATGCTACCTTCAGACACCGTAGAACATTTTCAGGGGAAAAAATACACATCACTCCACATTGCAAGACCATCATTATGTAAAGCACACCAAAAATTTACTTGAATACTTATAACTTGCTACTGGATGACAGTATCAGGGAATATTTATATCATCTTCAAATTTCTAAGCACCTCACAAATGAAAATCACTTCATTCTCAGTTTTTTGCATAGTTATCAGCTCATTTGGGTTACCATTAATCACTGTTGCTATGGCAAGGCCATATTGCATTCTAGGCATTAAATGATAGAGCTTGACTGTCAACATCCTTTATGAAAAGTTTTATGCCATCACTTGAATCTAACAAAAGTTCGGCTTCAACATAGGTTTCATGTACCCCTTATAGGGTTTCCCAGTGTAGAATTACACTGCCTTCTCTCACATCTTCAGGTTTTTTTTTTTTAATTTTTATTTATTTATTTATTTGAGAACGACAGACATAGAGAGAAAGACAGATAGAGGGGGAGAGAGAGAATGGGCGCGCCAGGGCTTCTAGCCTCTGCAAACGAACTCCAGACGCGTGCACCCCCTTGTGCATCTGGCTAACGTGGGACCTGGGGAAGCGAGCCTCGAACCGGGGTCCTTAGGCTTCACAGGCAAGCACTTAACCGCTAAGCCATCTCTCCAGCCCCATCTTCAGGTTTAATACAAACCTCTGAAGAATAATTAATAGCTTACAGAAACAAATAGAGGCACAAAGTTTGTTAGCATTATTTATGCTATTGAGCAAAAATATCCCAAGTCCTTATTCATTAGGGCTTTAAATAAATTTAACAGATCCATATGTAACCACGACACGAAAATAACTCAAATTAGAGAAAGTATCATATTATGTGCAATATCATTAAAATAAATAGACATAAGTATCATAATTTAAGGAAAACTGAATTATAATCTTCAAGTTTTGGCATTATTTATCAGCTTTTTATGAATCATTGACTAATGTTCCCATTAGTGGAATTAGTTAGTCTTCTATCAAATATCACTGGGCACCCTCTCTGTGCCAGGCATTCTTCCAGGTTTGTAGAGTGCTTTGATAAAAATAAAAATAAAAAATAAACATTCCTGTGTTTATGATATCTATAGTGTAATCAATAAATGGGTTAATAATGCAAAGTGAAACAAACAGTAAATAATAAGCTCAGTGAACTATGTAGTACTTTAGATGTGATGCACCCCAGGTAATAGAAAAATAATGAATTAAGGTGAGGAAGATCAAAAGTGGGGTGATGGGAGAGGAAGCTGTGCTATTATGTAAGGATTTTAAAGCAATTGTCCATGAAAATAAAATAGCATTTTCAGTAAACTCTAAAAATAAAGAAAGAGAGAGAGAAACAAAGAAAGAAAAAAAGAAAGAAAGAAAGGAGGAAAGAAAGAAAGAAAGAAAGAAAGGAAGGAAGGAAGGAAGGAAGGAAGGAAGGAAGGAAGGAAGGAGGGAGGGAAGGAAGGAAAGAGCATCAAAGCTAAAGAAATGGGTGTGCTAAATCCCTAAACTTGAAGGTTACCTAGAGTGTTCAGGGCCAGGAGGAAAGCCTAGGGAGTAATTGAGACTGTAAGATGGGGCCTGGGGTTGATGGAAAATGCTTCTTCACAGCTCCTGGCTTGGATGACCAAGAATAACATGCCACTCTTCGTTCCTCTCTGTCCATGTGCTTCCTGCTTGCTGTACTTGCAACATTCTTCCTCCTTACCCCCATTGGCTGGCTAATCCTAATCTTTCTTCATGGTGCAGCATGTCACTCATGCAAGAAGGTGTCTTTAATCTATCTGAACCCTGAGTCTGGGTTCTGTACACCCACATAATGTAGGGCAAGCCAATGTGCTAGCTGTGGTACTATCAACCCATCAGTGCCGAGACACTTTCCTCATTCAATGAGCACCTTAGCTTAGCACACTCAGCTTGTGTCTCCAGTGTGTACTGCAGTACCTGGTATTGAAAACTAAGCCCTGGGGTGGATAATCAAAAGCATATTTCCTCAGGCTTGAGAGAATTTTTAAAAAGCAGTGGAATACTTAATCCTAGACACATGCCAACATGTCAGCTTGCTATCGGTATTCAGAACAAATGCCTTGAAAATAAAGCATACAGGGCTAGAGAGACGGATTAGCAGTTAAGGTGCTTGCCTGCAAAGCCTAAGGACCCAGGTCCAATTCCCTAGTACCCATGTCAGCCAGACACACAAGATGGTGCATGCATCTGGGGTTCATTTCTAGTGGCCAAAAGCTCTGACCCTCCCATTATTTCTTTCTCCCTCTCTGCCTCTCTATCTCAAATAAATAAATAGTAATGTATATATATATATACACACACACACACACATATACATACATACATACAGACAGACCCTCATTGTTTCTTTCACCTGCCACTGAATAAAACATTTCCTTCCACTCCCCCTGCCAGTTATAAGAAAAGGAATTTTCTGAAATACTAAGGCCCAATCAAGCATTTGGCAGTTGAGGGTTGCTTTGCCTGAGTTCCAGGATAAGGAAACACCTGCTACCTAGCACCCAGTTGGAAAACTATTTCCACTTCTACTGGACACATAGAATGCCGACATCCTACAAATTTGTCTTGAGTAAGCATTAAGTTGTATCTTTTTTTATTTGCAATGATTCTAAAATATTTCCAGTGAATATGGGATGCACATTATGTGAATCCGCAGGGTTTTAATTTCTTCTGCCTTAGCTATAGCCTGTTTAAATTTTAGGTGGTGAAATTCTACTCAAATCACTAAACACATGGTAAACATGCATTCATATACACACACTGTACTCAAGGATATGTGCTTAGCTATATATCGTCACCAAAAGTTTTGTCTTTTAAAATACTACTTTGTGCTTGAGGTATCAACATAATATATTAATAATTATATTCTAGACAAGTATTCAAAAATTACCATGTAGTAACTGTGGAGAGAGGAAACGTACTGTCCAAAACTTCTGGGATGAGCCTGCCCCCTAGAGGTCAATTCATTACATTGTGAGAAAATGAATGGAAGCCATTTGTTAGACCTAATACTGTTCTGAAGAACTGGATGGCCTAATATTCATAAGATAATTGATTTGTATTAAGAAAAATGTGTGATAAATTTATTTTCCATCCAAGGTTATTGTACAAAAGATGATTCCAAGGAACTCCGGAAGGAAAGAGTGCACAATGGAATAACGATTAGTCTATCAGAAATTTCAATGATTGTAGGATTTAGGATCTAGATTTAGATTGCACACACACATTTATATACACACTCAGTGTAAATAGATAAAATAAAATGAGTATCTGTCTTTAGGATTTTGATTTAACAATCAAATATTCATCATGTATACCTATAAAAGAATAGCATAATTAAACACCAACAGAATAATATTTTGAAATATGCAATTTACATTTTAAAAAATATTTTATTTATTTATTATTTTAGAGAGAGTAAGAGAGTTAGATAGAGACAGAGAGAGAATTGGTGCACCAGGGCCTCTAACTGCAAATGAACTGGACACATGCGCCACCTTGTGCATCTGGCTTATGTGGGTTCTGGGAATGAAACCTAGGTTAGGTTTCACAAGTAAGTGCCTTAACCACTAAGCCATCAGTGCAGCCCTGTATTTTTTTTAGAAAAGCAACACACTCACCTATGACAGCTGGAATGGGTTTCTCAAAGATGCTTAAAGTTCCTCTTTCTACTACACTGAATAGATATACCAGAAAATGAACAAGACTGGTGAGCCATGATTGTTGTTGTTTTCAACAAACGCCCCTTCTGATTATCTGTTTTCAGTGTCCAGAAGAGTTATAAATAATGGTGAAAAGGTGCAGAACCTGGGGGACCCCAGCTTAAACATGTCTCTACTACAATCACATGTATAGATCTAAAATTCTGGAGAACTCCCTATTCAGTTCTATGACCCATTTTTTTGAATGGATTGTTTGATTTGTTATTTCTTAGTTTTTTGTTTTTGTTTTTTTAAGTTCTTTGTACATTCTAGATATTAGGCATTTGTCTTTTGAATATAGAAAGGTTACTGATTTTTGTTCATTGATTTTGTATCCTGCTACTTTGCTGAAAGAGTTAATCACCTTTAAGAGTTTTGAGATGGAGGCTCTTAGGTCTCTTATGTATAGAATCGTGTCATCTGTGAATAGAGTTCACTTCTTCCTTTCCAATTTGCATCCATTTTATTTCTTTCTCCTGTCTTATTCCTTGAGCTAGGACTTCCAGTACTATATTAAAGAGGAGAGGTCAGAGTGGTCACCCCTGTCTTGTTCCTGATCTCAATGGGAATTCCTTCAGCCTCTCTCCATTAAGTATTATTTGGACTTTAGAAGCTTTATATATAGCATTTGTTGTGTTGAGATATAAACCATCCATGCCTATTCTCTCCAATATTTTGATCATGAAGTGATGTTGTATTTTGTCAAAGGCCTTTTCTGCATCTATTGAAATGATCATGTGGTTTTTGTTTTAAGCTTATTTTTGTGATGCATTACATTGAAGGATTTCCATATGTTGAACCACCTCTGTGTTCCTGGGATGAAGCCTACTTGATCAAGGTAAATAATGCTTTTGATGTGTTGGATTCGGTTTGCAAA
Source organism: Jaculus jaculus (assembly GCF_020740685.1). Classification (NCBI taxonomy): domain Eukaryota; kingdom Metazoa; phylum Chordata; class Mammalia; order Rodentia; family Dipodidae; genus Jaculus; species Jaculus jaculus. The sequence continues at coordinate 123,868,320 of NC_059107.1, read as the reverse complement.
AATTTTGTTCAGGATCTTTGTGTTTAAGTTCATCGGGGAAATAAACCTATAGTTTCTTTACTTGTGGCATCTCTGCCTGGTTTTGGTATTAGGGCGATACTAGTTTCATAGAAGGAGTTGGGGAGCTTTCCATGTTCTCTGACTGTGTGGTACAGTTTGAGAAAATTGGTTTCAGTTCTTCCATAAAGGTTTGATAGAATTCAGCTGAGAAGCCATCTTGTCCTGGACTTTACTCTTTGGGGAGGTTTTGATTAACTTTTCAGTCTCAATGGGTGTGATAGGTTTGTTTAGGAGATTAGTCTACTCTGAGTTTAGCTTTGGTAGGTGATATGTCTCGAGGAATTCACCCATTTCCTCCATATTAACAAGTTTTGTGGAGTAAAGGTTTGTGAAATAAGTCTTAATGATTCTTCAAATTTCACTTATGTCTACTGTGATCTCTCCTTTTTTATTCCTAATTTTGTTAATTTGAAGCATCTTGTTTTGTTTTGGTTTGGTTTGGTTTGGTTTGGGTGTTTTTTGTGTTTTTTTTTTTTTAATTTTTATTTGGCTTGATCAAATTGGCCAGGGGTTTGTCAATCTTGTTTATTTTTTCAAAGAACCAGCTCTTTGTCTTATCAATTTTCTTAATTGTTTTCTTAGTTTCCAATTCATTAATTTCTGCTCTAATCTTGATTATTTCTTTCCATCTGGAGCTTTGGGGGTTGGATTCTTCTTGCTTTTCCAGTGTCTTTAGGAGGATGGTTAGGTTATTGATTTGGGATCTCTCTGTCTTTCTTATGAAGGCATTTAGTGCTTTGAATTTTCCCCTGAGGACTGTCTTCATTGTGTCCCATAGCTTTGGTATTGTGTTCTCATTGTCATTCATTTCTAGAAATTTTGCAATTTCATTTTTTATTTCACCCACTACCCATTTGTTGTTCAGTTTCCAGGAGTTGATTGAGTTGCTGGTGCTTCTTTTGTTGTTAATTTTTAACAATATAGCATTGTTATCTGATATGATGCAGAAAATTATGTCTATCTTCCAAATATATGGAGGCAGGCTTTGTGACCCAGTATGTGATCTATTTTAGAGAAGGTCCCATGGGCTGCTAAGAAGAATGTTTAATCTATGTATTTGGGGTAGAATGTTCTGTAGATATCCATTAGGTCTAATTCTTCTGTGGTTCTGTTGAGCTCTCTCACCTCCTTGTTGATTTTCTCTTTGGATGGTCTATCTATTATTGATAATGGAGTATTGAAGTCCCCGACTATGATGGTATTGTTGGTTATTTCTTTTTTATTGTCAATTATGTTTTGTTTTATGAATTGTGGTGCCCCTGTGTTTGTTGCATAAATATTTACGATATCCTCTTGTTGGATAGTACCCTTGATAAGTAGGAAGTGGCCTTCTTTATCTTTTTTCTATTACTTTTGGTTTGAAATCTATTTTATCCAATATTAGTATAGCTACGCCTGCTTGTTTCTTATTCACATTTGCTTGGAAGAACATTTTCCACCCTTTCACCCTGAGGAGGTGTCTATCTTTAGTGGTGAAGTGGGTTTCTTGAAGGCAATAGGTTGAGGGGTCTAATTTTCTTACACACCCTATAAGCTTATCTCTCTGGATGGGTGAATTAAGGTCATTGATATTTAGGGTATTGACTGTGAGTTTTAATTTGTTCCCTGCCATATCACGGTGGTTTATGTGGTTTGGTGTTTTCTTGGACTTTGTACATATTTTTACTTACATTCATTTTAAATTTATTTTAAAGTAAATTTTAATTATTTTTTTCTTTTTTTTCTCATTTTTATTAACATTTTCCATGATTATAAAAAATATCCCATGGTAATACCCTCCCTCCCACCCCCACTTTTCCCTTTGAAATTCCATTCTCCATCATATCCCCTCCCCATCTCAATCAGTCTCTCTTTTATTTTGTCATCATCTTTTCCTCCTCTTATGATGGTCTTGTGTAGGTAGTGTCAGGCACAATGAGGTCATGGATATCCAGGCCATTTTGTGTCTGGAGGAGCATGTTGTAAGGAGTCCTACCTTGCCTTTGGCTCTTACATTCTTTCCAACAACTCCTCCACATTAGACCCTGAGCCTTGGAAGTTGTGATAGAGATGTTACTGAGTACTCCAGTCACTTCTTTCCAGCACTATGATACCTTCTGAGTCATCCCAAGGTCACTGCCATCTGAAAAGAGAAGATTCTCTACCCAAAGTGAGAGTAGCGTTAATATAAATATTATAATATTATAATATAAATATTAAGAGAAGTGCTTACTGGGCAGTTTGATAAGCATAGTATATACGCTTATCCAGATATCAGCAGATGTTACAACCCTAGGACTCATGACTACCCCTGTTGTAAGTTTTCAGTATCAGGGATGTGTCCCCCCCGACCATGGAGTGGGTCTCCAGTCCAATTGGAGGGCAGTTGGTTTCTACCATGACAGATGCACCACTACTGCACCTGTTGGCCCATTTGGCCTGGCTGTACAAGGCTTGCAATGTCCACTGTTGAGTATCTTCACTGGTGGTATCTCTTTCCCCCATTGAACAACATGTAGAATGGCTTCTTCCAGCTTTGTACTTTTTTGTGTGTGTGTGCCTTCTCTGACCTTGGTTATTGTAATCTGTTTCTTGCAGACATTTGAGGTTGATTGATTCTTCTGTTTGGAGAATTTCCTAAAGTACTCTCTACATGCTTGGCTTTGTGGTCATATAGTTGTAAAGCTGAATTTTATCATGGAAAGGTTTTTTTTTTTTTCACCATCTATTATGAGAAATATTTTTCTGGGTAGAGTAGTTTGGGTTCAAAGCCATAGGCTCTTACACTTTAAAGTATTCCATTTCAGGCCCTTTTGGCTTTCAGGGTTTCCACTGAAAAGTCTGAAGTAATTCTGATTGGATTACTTTAAATGTAATTTGTTGTTTTTCCCTAGCTGCTTTTAGGATTTTCTCTTTGGTATCAATGTTCAGAGTCTTAATGACAATATGTCTTGGACAGTTTCTCCTTTGGTCCAGTCTGTTTGGAGTTTTGTTAACTTCCTATAATTTGATGGGACTTTCTTTTGAGAGAGTGGGAAAGTTTTATTTGATAATTTTGTTGAATAAGTTCTCCATTCCTTTGGTCTAAATTCCCCTTCTGATATTCCCATGATCTCTATGGTAGGACATTTAAAGTTATCACCCAGTTCCCTCATGTTTTGTTCACAGAAATTTTTGAACTTATTGAAACTTTTGGACTCTCAAACTGTTTCTTCTCGTTTGTCTTCCATATCTGAGTTTCTGTCTTCCACATGGCTTAATGTATTCTCGAGAGCTTCTACAGAGTTTTGGGCTTCTTCAATTTGGTTTACATTTTCTACTACTTTCCTATGTATAGTTTCCAGGCCTCTGCCAATTTCCCTTATCACATCATTTTCTGATTTTCTTGATGCTTCTTGGAATTCATTCTTGCATTTGTTTATGTCTTCTTTGAGCTTAGCCAGTTGGTTTTTGAGGTCCTTTTTTTTTTCACTAAGTCTCCCTCAGATCACTTAGGTCTAGTCTAGCAATGACATCATTCAGAATTATTGGACCTTTGTTGCTTTTCTGCAATTTCAGCCATTTGCTTGGTCAGGATTGCACAGCTTATAACTTCATTTTGGGGTTCTGATAATAATGTCTCTTCTATGTTTTGATTAGAGACATCCATTGTCAGAGTGGACAATATTATTGTATTTTCTTGCATTTGATTTTTCATATTATTCCTTTTGCACTGCAGTCTGTCCATCACAGTGTATGAGGTTCATTTAATTTAGGAGGAAGCTATAGTCTACCCTTGAACTGTTTCCAGTGGTTACTCCCTTTTATGTTTGCTTCCAATATTTTTCTGGTGCCAATTTGCCCTGCCTGCTCAGAGGGAAGGGGACTGTGAGGCTCTGGTGAGGGCCAAAGGACCTCATGTAGAGTCTTGTTGTTCCTGTGATTAGAGGTGTGGGAGTGCATGGTCAGGTGGCCCAAAGTGGACAGGGGAATAGCGGGGTCAGTGGCCAGTGGGATGGAGTTAAGGAGCCTGGAGGTGTGGGTGGAGCTAATATGGCTTTCCTGGTTTCTCAAGGGGGTAGGGGCCATTTTCAAGTGGGATGGATTTTGTGGGATGGAGTTCGAGGGAGGCAGGGTGAGTGGGGTGGCAGTCATGGAGGTGCGGGAAGTGGGGTGGGGGCTGGGGGGAGTGGGACTGTGGATATGGTGGGGGAGTGGAATGATGGTCACAAGGGTTGGGGGCATGGGGCAGGGGGAATGGGACAGCAGTTGCAGGGGTGGGACAGCAGTCACAGGGGTAGAGGGAATAGGGCAGAAGCTGCAGGTGCCGGCGTAGTGGGGTGGCAGTCACTGGGGATGAGGGAGTGGAACAGTTGCCAGCTTGCTATGGCACAAGTGGAGCTACACTGGCCTGGGTCCCCTGGCCTGCAGTTAGTGCAGGAGGAACCTGCAGCTGTAACTATGGTTAGGACAGCTTCTTGAGGGTATGAGGACTGGTGGGCTACTCGAGAGTGTGGCCATCAGCATTGGCTTTTTTGCCCCTCCATGTCCTCCCATTGGAGGTCTACTAGAGACTGTTCTCCCTAGAAGACACAATGAACCCTTAATGTCTTGCCTTTCCCTCCCCAGGATATGTGGATGCCATCTTGACCAAAAGTCAAAGATCTATTATTTAACTGTTGAGTTTCTGCTTGGATGATCTGTCTCTTGATGATAACGGGTATTGAAATTCCCTACTATGATGGTATTGGAATTTATTTCTAGTTTGTTGTCAAGTAGGTTTTGCTTTATAAACAGTGATACAATAGTATTTGTTGTTTGTGGACTTATGATTATGATGGCTTCTTGTTGGATTGTTCCTTTGATGAGTAAAAAGTGTCCTTTTTGATTACTTTTGGTTTGAAGTCCATTTTGTCAGATAGTAATATAGCCACACCCACTTGTTTCTTATTTCCATTTGCTTGTAAAATCGTTTTCTATCCTTCATCCTGAGGGGGTATTTATCTTTAGTGGTGTGGTGGATTTCTTGAAGGCAGAAGATAGAAGAGTCTAATTTTCTGATCTACACTTTAAGTTTGTGTCTTTTGATTGGTGAGTTAACACTATTAATATTTAATGCTATAACTGTGAGTTCCTATTTCATCCATGTAATTTGGAGGCTTTTGGGTTTGGTGCTTTCTTGGGCCCTGAAGATTTTCATGCCTCCTCTAGTTTTGTCTTATTGTGTTCTTGAGGTTGGTTGTTTGATCCATGTGCAGAATTCCCTGAAGTATTCTCTGTAGGTTTGGCTTTGTGTTCATATAGTCATAGAGCTGGCTTTATCCAGGAAAGTGCTCATTTTGCCATCTATTATGACAGATACTTTACTGGATACAGTAGTTTGAGTTGGAAGTCATAGCATTTTAGGCTTTGAAGATTATATTCTAAGCCCTTCTGGCTTTCAGGGTTTCTATTGAGAAATCAAAGGTAATTTGATTGGGATTGCCTTTGTATGTAATGAGCTGTTTCTTTCTTGCTACTTTTAGCCATTTCTCTTTGTTTGTTGCTTATAGTTTTTACTATGATGTGCCTTGGAGAGTTTCTTCTTTGGTCTAGTCTGTTTGGTGTTCTGTGAGTTTCTTGTGTCTAGTTGGCTGTCTCTTTAGAGGGAGTGTGAAATTTTTCTTCAATATTTTGTTGAATATGTTCTCTATGCCTTTGATCTGAATTTCTGTGACGATTAGAGAAGCATTATATTGGAAAGGCTAAACACAATTCAGCTACAGAGAAAATGTTCATAAACAGTTGTCTTAATTCTACTTATTAAATAAGTCACAGTCAACAAAAGTTGTCAATGACTTTCTGCTAAAGGATATCTCCTTGGTATGCAATATTAGCAATAATTCTCACAAATAATTATTTCAATCTCAATTAACTAGCTCCCTCCAGATTATCTAAAATAATTTTAAATTAACACAATCTACTTTTACCTAACATAATGAATATCACTTCTTTAAAGTATTACCTATTGAATATATGGTATTGCAATAAACAGTTTCAGAAGCAGTATGTTCATGATTAGAGCATGACTTGTAGCCAAATAGTAGTTTAGGGCATGGCATTAGTGTTTAATATTTGACCCATAACATTATTTCTGAATTACATTTTCCTAATTTATAAAAATGGGACTAAAAATGTGCCAATTACATAATGTTATAAGAACAAATACGGATTTCCCACATAACTTTCCTGAAGTAGAATAAAAATATTATTTATTCATTAAAGTCCTCCTGAGTAACAGACCCTACTTGGAAAGTAGAAGTGCAAAATCAATAAGAAACTATGTCCAGTAACAAATATGTCTTTTTTCAGCATAGACCTAAGGACTGATTATCTTCTCAACATTCCTGCACCAACGAGAATTATTACCCATCAAGTGACTTTGAGATCAAGCTCAAGAGACGAGCTTACTGTAGAGTTCATAGAGGATGGTGGTTAAGAATGGACTGGTACATGACCATCTGGGCAAGGCAAACTCCTACATCTCAATTTTCACCAGGCCCTTAGAGGGAACACCTGAGGCACAAGACACTGGAGAGGGTATGATGAAGACTAACCTTAATCTTCTACAGCATCTCTCTCTCTCTCTCTCTCTCTCTCTCCTCTCTAACTATTTTATATTAGTTAACTTTTTCTTCTTTTTTTTAGTGGGCACTGACCCGTAACTCCCAGTACCAGCATGTGGCTATCATCCACAATGAGCTTTTGGTCAGAGAGACCTACAAGGTTTCCTGAAAGAAAGACAGATTTCTGTCCGAGTACTTGATGACCCACCAAAGGTTACTGGTAAGACCCTACGGCTGAAGACACCTTATGTGGTTGACACATAAAATTGAATGGCATGGCTGGAAGCTGGAAGAGAGTCAGTCCCCAGTCAGCGTGTCTAGTGCCAGAAGATGCTACATGGGCAACTGGGAAAAAATGACCAATATCTGTCCAAGCAACTCATGGTCTAACCTAATTAACACCAAGTAACCTATTGTGATGCCCACACAAGTGCAATAGTGGCACACAGCCATGGTGAGAAACCAACTGCTCTTGATTTGGCTAACTGATCCCCTCAGTAGTATGGGACCCATAGCTGGAGCTGTAAATAAGTCAGAACCATATCCAAACATAAGCCTGCTCTCCATTAACAAGCTACCATCAATCGTGGGCTACAAGAGGGCCTACACCTAATAAATTCTCTATTAAAAAAAAAAGTAAGGGTTATCTCATTTGTCCTGGTGCTAACTTACTCTGTTGGAGAATCTGATTCTCTTTTTCAGATAGATGTAGATCTTAAGGAGAGAGCCACCCCATCATACCTCAAAAGGGCCCCGGCTGAAACTAAGAAAAATTGGCAAAACTAGCAAGGGTGCTGTTTTCTTGGTGAACTGGGTACTGGCACAAGGGTGAAGGAGATCAACATAGAGAAAAACAAACTCCTACCAAATCAGAGAGCCAGAGAGCCAGAGGCCCCCAAAACCTCATCACTGAAGCAGACCAAACATGAATCCAACATGGCTCAGGGAAATTTTGTGGAAGAGGGGGCAGAAAGAATGTCAGAGCCACATGTTGGGTCATGATATGCAAAGACATTTATCCTACCCATAACTGTGGGCTAACTATACAATTCATGACCCATATACCTCAACAAGGAAGAGCCAAGGGGAGGGGTAGATCATGGATGAGCCTAATAATGGTACCAAACTGACTGTATTTGCTGAATACAAAACTAATGAATAAAAAAAGAAAGAAAATAAATGTTAAAAAAATAAATTTCCTTATATGTCATGCAAGTAAAGCATGTAGAATGGTGCTTAACATTTAGGAAACACTGTATAAACCATAATAAAGCTATTATAATGGAATTTTTTTAAGTTACTTTGATTTTTCATGTACTCCCCAATTACTTAAGTACCTTGAAAGTAAACAATATGTCTTATACAACTGTAAAAAAAAAATGTATAGCACCCAAAAAGATGCCTTGAAAGTTTCATTTTTGGTACCATGACAGTATGTCTTAAACCAAATAAAAACCAACACTGAAATTATTGGAAGAGTACATTCTATTCTCAGTCATGACAACAGTAGTAAATAACTCTACATGCACAATAGCTGGTCTATTTGGGAAGATGTTAGGCCAGGTGGTGGGTGGTGGGGTTATCATGTCAGAAAAGAACTGTACTTTGAATAATTACTATTATAACTTAATTTATTATCTATTAAAAGGTAACAGGGCTGGAGGGATGGCTTAACAGTCAAGGCATTTGCCTGAAAGGCCAAAGGACCCTGGTTCAATTCCCCAGGACCCACATTAGACAGATGTACAAGGGGGCACATGCATCTGAAGTTCGTTTGCAGTGGTTGGAGGCCCTGGCATGCCCATTCTCTCACCCTCTCTCCCTCTTTGTCAAATAAAGTAAAATGAATATAGCAAAGGCTCAGTAATTGAATGATAAAATTCAATTAAAGACTAGCATTTTTCTCTCAAGCACATGCAAAGTTCTACAAAAGCCGTATCAAATAGATAGGGTTGGAGCACTACAGATAAGAACAGCTGGTGGAAACGAGATCCATCTTTGAACGTGAGGGAATGTAAAAGGATCAACAAGATGAATACACAAACTAGACATTGTTAACTGTGATAGGGCTGGATTTATCTATAAGTCATTGACCAAAATGAAATTTCATAAGACACTCTAGAGTTTAGAAATATTGAAGAAAAATGTCAAATGAACCTTTTTACATTTGTTTCAAAATCTTTGGATATTTTTATATCTTTTACTAAAAATAAGTATCAACAGTTTAGACACATGAAGAGGGAAGAATGAAATAGAGAAAATTTCATGATTTGGGGTTGGCACTATAATGTATGTAGAAGAAACAGCAAACACAAAAGATGGAATAGGTATAAGGGAGAAGTGATCAATGCATTCAGTTTGGAAATGTCAAAATATCTGTGAGAAAGGCCAAGCAGCTAATAAAATTGTTTATGACTGCCAATGGTGGGAAGAAAATGGGCTGGGTAAAGATTTTAGTGGTTTACATCATAAACTATGAAATGGATGAGATCACCTTCATGAACTTGGAATGTGTTGGGCCCTCAAAGGCCCAGGCATAAGGCCTATTGGAACTTCCTGAGCCTAGCTAAAGTTTGGCGACCTGTCTCTGGCCAGCTATGACTCAGCAAGATGCCTAATGGCTTCTTGCCTGCCACCTCAGCATAGGAGTTGGAATTATCATTTCAATAGTCACAGTTAACTATTGGCCCTTACCTCTCCCCACTCCCCCACCCCCCAACCCCGTCCTAAAATCCCCGCCTTCGTCCCCAACATTATATAGGCAACTGCTTACAACAATAAAGCAAGTTCCTGCTTCAACAAAACTCCCAACTCAGTGTGGTTTTTCTCCAGTGACTAGGAGAGATGCTGGGTCGGCTGAGTCCACCCTCTTCCTCAACCCCTTGGGAAGAACCAGCAGTCCGGTCCTTCCTCAGCACTACCTGCCAGCCAGCGGAGCCCAGCAGGAATGGGTCTAAGAAAGACCAAAATTACAAAAAAAAGAATAGACCAAGACTTGTATACCCACAAAAGATGTTGAAATAGAGCTTCTACATAAACAGAAACATCACTCTTTTAAGAAGTGATGAATAAACACAAAATTGAATTGATGAAATCAGGAATAAATGAAAAAAAGAATGAATACACATAGATATTTTATTTGTCACATGTATTTCTTTATTTTTGTGCATATTTGTGGAGTGAGTATAGGTACAAGCATACCATGGCATGGAAGTGAAAGTCAGAGGACAGCCTTGGTGTCAGTCTTGCCTTCCACTTTGCTTGAGGTTCTGTCTCATTCCCGGTGTGGATGTAGGCTAACTGGCCTATGACCTTATGGAGCTTCTCCTGTCTCCATCTCCATCTCACTGTAAGAGCACTGGGCACTGTTTCATTTTTCTTTACATGGGTACTGGGGATCCAAAGTCAGATCTTCATATTTGTGTGACAAGCACATTACCCACTGAGTTATCCCCCAGTCCTACATGTCCTTTACATTTACTTACCTGCACATCATTAACACCAGTCCATACTAGTATCTGATTCCTTGATTTAAGATGTAATTGTTTTTCTTTTCCACTTTTTATAACTACAAGGTGTACAAAAATTAAGGATAGCTTACTGTGTTATTGGGCAACCTTCCATGACTTTCTTTCATTGTTAGTTCTATAACAGTTATCTTTCTAAGGCTACCCATCCTTGTGAACATGAACCTACCAAAAGAAAAATGTTTCATTAAAAATGGACTCAAGCCGGGCGTGGTGGCGCACGCCTTTAATCCCAGCACTCGGGAGGCAGAGGTAGGAGGATCACTGTGAGTTCAAGGCCACCCTGAGACCACATAGTGAATTCCAGGAAAGCCTGAGCTAGAGTGAAACCCTACCTCAAAAAACAAAACAAAAAAAAAAAAGGACTCAATTACATAATGTCTCATAATTACTCTGCTAACATTCATAGAAAGTTCACTGGGATATCTAGCTTTCAGTCTATACTTTACTAATACTTCTCCCCAACCAATAAAAATGTTAACACTTTTATTAATCAAGTAGTAAATGAATTACTGCCAACTAAAACTGTTTTAAGTAGCTGTAAGAACTACTTACACAGAATTATTGTGCAATTACAACTTCATTATAACAAGATACAGATGTTTTGCTCCCTGAAGGAAACATAACTTGTTTTTCCTTTCTCTTACTTTTTAAATGTGTCAGCCTTCCTTTTATTTTATAGTACTAAATATTATTTCAAAGAATTCTCCTCTAGGTCTTCTGATTTTAATGGTTTATCTTCTCCCAAAAACCAGGATACCAACTTAATTTTGTTTTCGAAGATGCACAGGAGAAAACAGTCTGTTCTGAGTAGACACACTTATCAGTTCATGTTGCTACGTCGCTGGTGCATCCAGGTATCAGGAATACATGAAAAGGTTCTATTGAAGAAAATTCTGTAATTTTTCCTTTAGGAGTAGTAGCAGGGAAGAGAAGATGTTTTCTATACTATGGGTTTTATTTTTTGTTTCATTTGTATGTTCCTGTATTTTCTTGCACAATGCTTATATGCATAATAATTTATTGATTACTCTTGAGGAGAGTATTAGGTGGAACTACTGGGCTCCTTTTCAGCCATGTGTGTGTTGAAGTACTGTTATTCCTGTTCCTACTATGTAAGAGAAGACTATGCAACTATGACCTCTCCAAAATTACCTCACTGTCCTTCCCTGTAGCTCCCCAAGCCACTGAAATCTAATCAGAGATAAGTACTGGAGATGCTTAAGTAGGATGAATGAAGGGCATAATAGACCAAAATGGATCTTTTAATACCTGAAAATAAGGCTTTCCATTGATACATGAAAATCATCTTAAAAGCTATGGAACCTGCATGAACTACTTTCAGAACTACTGTCAGAGTTGAAAGAAAGAAAGAATTCGTTTGGTTCGGTTTAAAGTAAATGGTGAGCAAAAGATAAAATAGATAAGTTGGTTCATGCTAAGTCCAAGTTCTCTAGTAAAGTAGTCAAATACCAGAAAGATGTAGTTAGGAAAATGAGACGATGTTCATTCTTTTCCATTTTAAAGTGATTAATATTGCCCAGGTGATTGTCAAAAAGGACAATGTAACTGTCAAAATATCTACAAAATATATAATGCATGGGCTAGTGAGATGGCTTGGCAGTTAAGGTGTTTGCCTACAAAACCAAAGGACAAAGGTTCAATTCCCCAGAACCTATGGCCAGATATACACACAACGTGGCAAATGTGCCTAGTCATTTGTGACAGCTAGAGGCCCTTGTGCACATATTCTTTCTCTCTCTCTCTCTCTCTCTCTCTCTTTCCCTCTCTCTCTCTCTCTCTCTCTCTCTCTCTCTCTCCCTTTCTCCCTTTCTCTCTCTGTCTCTCAAATAAATAAGTAAATAAGTAAAATAAAATACTAAATACATATGTGTTACATATATCAATTAATAATAAAGCTGAGATTTAAATACCAGTTTCAACTTGATGATCCATCTGCTGAACTATATTTATTAAATTCAAATACAAAAGCCTAAATTCAAATGTAAAAGCATATAATGTTGCTGCTTTCAAATTTCTCCACTCATAAACCATGACATATTGTATGCGTGAAGAATTACTGAGAGATAGTACTGATATGTCATTGAAAGACTGTGTACTCCAGCTAAAAAGAACACTTTTACTTGTTGCTATGGTTATAATTTCACTAGTTGAGATCTAACCTAAAAAAAAAAATAACAGGGAGAATGTTTAGTACTTTTGAAATAAGACAGTGTAAAACACAAAAAGGAATTGAATAACAAGAATCAGCATATTATCTATCTATAAAATATAATCTAGACTGCATAGCACTTTCTCATACTATACACAAATGACTAAATTAGATTACAAAGCTACATTATAATATTTTTAGATAATCTGCGTGATTTTTTTATTATTAGTTATGGACATACTCAGTATGTAAATAGTACATGTTGGTACCATCTTTACATCCCTGCACCCCTCCAAAGGGACCCTCCTCTTTGGGAATGCTGGTTAGCCCCATGGGGATTGTGGGTCATGCATTGTTGGGGTAGCCATCAGTTATGGGGAAGAGGCAATGTCTTTGTGTGTAAATTCCCAATATGTGGCTCTAACAATCCTTCCGCCCCCTCTTCTGTGAATTTTCCTGAGCCATGTTCGTTCCCTATAATACCTATTTTTTCATGATATCACACATCAAATTTCAAAGCAAAATTTTTATAAAATATTCTTTTCTAATATTTTATTTATATATTAGAGAAAAAGACAGGCAGATAGAAAGAGAGAATGGGTATACCAGGGCCTCTAGTCACAGAAAACAAACTCCAGATATGCATCTAGCTTACATGGGCACTGAGGAATTGAACCTGGGTCCTTAGGCTCAGCAGGCAAATGCCTTAAGTCACTAAGCCATCTCTCCAGCTCTCAAAACAAAATTTTACATGGAATTTAATTTTATTTTTTAATTTGAAATTTATGTAAGATAAAATACTTTAATCATGAGATTTTCAGAATAAAATTATATATGTTAATCACTGTAGAATCTAAATTTGTTTGAAACAAAAACTTAAATCTTTTATATCCGGGTAATATAATTCGTATATTTGAGCTACAAATATATTATTTATAAGTTTTAAATAATTTTTCACTCAAAGTTTTTCCATATTGTATGGACTATATGACAATGTGAAAATCTTCGTTTTACTATTGACTTCTTCAGCTTTCTGAGGGCTGCAAGAATGCTTTTATGTGCTCGCTTTGGCAGCACATATACTAAAAAAGAATGCTTTTAACATTCTGAAAATAATTATTATTATGTACTTAATAAATATTAATTTCTTCCTTAATACATTAATTAAAATTTGATTTGCCAATTCCTTGTAAAGAAATATTTGTTTGAAGTATGTATTGAGGAAAACTTATTTTATATAAACTACATTATTTTAAAATAATTATTCTCTTTTAGTAAATAAATAGTACCAAAACTACATAGCCATTCCTATGCATTTAAATATTATTTTGATAAACTACATTATTACTAGTATTATTTTGTGTATGTGTATAATGTGTGTGTATGAATAGGCATGTGTACCTCATGACACACATGTGGCGGTCTTATACAACTTTAAGGTGTCTTTCCTCTTCTTCCACTCTTCTTGAAACACAATCTCCCATGTTAATGTGCTTATTTTGGCCACTTCAATGTAGCAATCTGGGACATAAACTATTGTATTCTCCCGGCTCTGCTTCCAGTGTTATAGACACAGGCATATTAGTATCACAGGTTCATGTGCCACTTCCACCTGGCTTTCTCTGTGTACTTGTGAACTGAATTCCACCTGGCAGGCTTGCAAGCAAATGCCTTTAATCACTGATCTATCTCCCTAGCCCTAATCAACTACTGTTGAAAAACATTTCACAATCTAATATTTTCTATATGAATAAAACAAATCTGTTACTATTAAAATATGTTACTTTTGTAAGAACCAAAGGAGATAGCTTGCTATTTTAACAAAACTACTAACGTGTTGATATTTTAAGACATACAATTCAGGATTTCTTCCCTTAGGAAACTCATCCCATTCAATAGTAACTTCTGTTGTTTGTTTAAGAATATCAACAAGGCCAGGCGTGGTGGCACACGCCTTCAATCCCAGCACTTGGGAGGCAGAGGTAGGAGGATTGCCGTGAGTTCGAGGCCACCCTGAGACTACATAGTGAATTCCAGGTCAGTCTTGGCTAGAGTGAGACCCTACTTCAAAAAACCAAAAAAAAAAAAAAAAAAGAATATTAACAAGCAGTGCAAATTTTTTGAGGTCTGAAATAGAAATAAAAAGTTATTGTAAAAATGCATTATTTGTTATTACTACATGAGCCAATGTTCTTTAACAAGATATAAAATTATGTAAGATTTTATTTTATAACCATTTTATAAAGAGGTATGTTGGACTAGTCACTGTTTCTTAAAATTTATTTTGAAATACATAACCCCCAAAATTTTACATACAATGAGGAATTATATATTTAAATGCATTTGTATAATATATAGCCAGACTAATCATGTATATATCAAATGTACATTGCTTCTCTAACCAGAAAGCATTCAAAATCTCTTTTTTTCCAGTCTATTGAGAAATACCCAATCGCTATCTGCAGTCTCTCTACTGAGCAGCAAAACACTAACCTCTTAATTCTATTTAGTTGTACCTTAGTCCTCATTGATCAGTCTTTCTTCATAGCTCTCTCTGCTGTACTCGCCCCAGCCCGTGATAACTACCACGCTCCCTCAACATCTGTGAGAGTAAATATTTAAATTACAAATATGAGTGACGTTGTGTGGCATTTCTATTTCTGCATCTGGCTTTTTTCACTTCAATTAATGATCTCTACTTTCACCTAGGTTCTGTGCTGTCACAGATGATGAGATTTCATTCTTTTAATGGCTGGATAGCACTTTGTTGTGAATATGTGTTATGTTCTCTTTATCCATTCATCAGTTAAGACATACTCGAATGCTTTCATTTCTCACTAATGGGGACAGCACTACAATCAAGATGGGAGTGGAAATGTCATTTAAACATGGTGATGTCATTTTGTTTAGATGGAGACTCAGCAATTGTATTGCGAGATCACATTGTCGTTCTATTTCTGTTTTTGCAGAACGGCCATTGTATTTTCCATGATGTCTGTGCTAATTTACCTTCTCACCCATAGTGTTTAAGAGTTACCCTTTCTCTGCATCCTCAAAAGCATTTGTTATCTTTTTTCTTTTTGATAATTTAAATTGTTATTAGAGTGAGGTCATAATGCATTGTGATTTTCATTTGCATTTTTCTAAAGATTTGTGATACTGAGTTTCTCATGTAAGTTTTGGCCACTTGTATGTTTTCTTTGAAGAAATGTCTATTTAGGTTTATTTCCTGATTTTATTCAGATTATTTGGATTTTGCTCCTGGGATTTGGAATTCCTTATTCTGAATATTAATGCTTTGTTAGATGTGTAGTTTGAAAAGATTTCCTCCTGTTCTAAAGGAAATATTAAACTGAAATTGTAATTGAAAAATTATAATTTAAAAATTTTTAAGCACTATCAGTTTCTAAAACCAAATGACAGTTGTTGGCTCTCCCACTTATAAATATAATGTTAAAAGTGAGAAGCGAGGGCTGGGAAAATGGCTCAGTGGTAGAAGGTGCCAGTTTGAGGAGCCTGCTGCCCTGGGCTCAATTCCCTGTATCCATGTGAAGCCAGATGCACAAAGTGGCACATGCATCTGGAGTTTGTTTTTAGTAGTACATGTTCTCTCTTTTTCTTTCTGTGCACACAAATAAATAAGTAAAAATACTTTTTAAAAGTGTCAAGCATGTAAAAACAGAGCAAGAAAATCCAACATCCATGTTTTTCATACTAGGAAGCAATGGTTTTGGGGGTCTTGCTATCAGGGAGAGAGAATACAGTCAAAATCACAGAAACTTATAGTATGCCCTTCAGGAGTCAATTATGTACCTTGGAGATAGGGTTATAAAACCGAACTATTTTGCAGACAGATATTCTTAACAACACCTGTGAGAGAAAGGGTTAGGGTGCAGAATAATTGATTGCAAGTTATTATAGACCCTTGGTTCATTCATGGGTAATGAAAATGTTCACATAAGCAGAGAAGCCTGGAGAGATAGCTTCATGCTTAAGGTGCTTGCTGGCAAAGGCCAAGGACCTAGGTTCAATTTCCCAGTACCCATGTAAGCCAGATGCACATAGTGGTGCATGTGTCTAGAGTTCATTTGCAGTTATTAGAGGCCCTGGCATGCCTCTCCCTCTCCCTCTCCCTCCCTCTCTCTCTCTCTCTCTCCCTTCTTCCCTCCCTCTTCTTCTCCCTCTCTTTCTCTCTTCCTCCCTCTCTCTCTTCCACTCTCTCTCTCTCTAAAGAAAAAAAGAAGAGAATCAGACATCATTTATCTTCCATCAATACAAAAAAAAGACTTCGAGTATCAGAAAATTGATCTTCAGTCCACCTTCTATACCTGTGGGTTTCACATTTGTGAATTCAACCAAGTTCATATATTTAAAAAAAATGTTAAAAGTTGCATTGGTCCCAAGGCAGGACAACTAGTTATGGAACATTTATACTGCTTAAATAACCTAGTGCTGATTTAAAATATAGAGGAAGATATGTATAGGTTATCCACTATATATGCTATACTGAGTACTATATTTGGTTTTATTTTTATATAAGGTACCTGAGCATCAGCACACAGGCATCCACATGGTGCATTACGATGAATGCCCATGGACACTGGGAAAGGACTAAAATTATCAAAATCCGCACTCCCAATGTTTTACTATACCATGTTATTTACCAAATTGATATTTCCTCCCTGCTGACTAAACCTTCCTGCATTTGAGAAAAATGGGAACAAGTGCCATCTACATGAACATACAGATGCAATGTCTAGCAAAAAAAAAAAAAAATGGTCTCAGGTACTACACTTGATGCTATTAGTTTCATTCAACGTATGCTTCATCGTCAGAACTCAAGGCCATTGCATCTTGCCCATTCATAAATTGTTCTAAAAAGGGACCCATGAAAAATGCCTCACCTTCACAACATTCTGTAACCTGAGCAGCAGAATTATTACTTTTCCTCAGGAAATTAAATTGTGTTCATTGCACTTAAATATGTGAAGTTTCTAGCTCAAAACTAAGTATTAGGGCTGGGAAGAAAGATAATTCAATCAAATGTGTGCTCCTCAAGCATGAGGACCAGAGCTCAATCTCCAGGACTGATGCACAACTACCCAGCTATGCCTACCTATAAGCACAGTTCTGTGGGAGCAGACACACAAGGGAATCACTGGGGCTCAATGGTCAGCCAGTCTGGCTGAAAATGACACCTCCAGATTCAGCAAGGGACTCTGCCTCAAGGAAACAACAAATAAAGGGAATACCTGACAATGTTCTCTGGACCCTGCATGCATACAAACAGGGCATTCACATCTGACCCCCTCACACACACACAAAATAAAAAGTACTCCTGGATGTAGTGGCACACATTTGTAATTCTATTGCTACAGAGCTAGAGCAAAAGAGATCCCTGATGTTTGCTAAGCAGACAATCTAGCCAAACTGTTGAGCTCCAAGCCAATCTTAAACTCTGTATAAAATAAATAAATAAATAAACAATAGTGGATGGTATTCCTGGGGAAAGAAACTCACCCGACATCGTTCTCTGACCTCCACAGATATATTCACACACAGTCACACATGTGTACCCACATATGCACACACACATTCCCACATATGTATTAACACTAAACCATGAGATATCCTTTAGCTAGCATAGATGTGTTCATATCATTTCAATGCCATGTCTTTCCCTTTAGTGATTGCTCGTCCAGATGAGGGTGAAGGCCATAGCACATGCTGTGTAATATTCTTCACTTAACAAAATTGGACGCATAAGTACTTTCTAACAAATAGAGAAATAATTTGCTTCTAGAACCTGCTTTAATTGAATATAAAAAGATGTTAAAAATAAAAGGGAATTACCAAACAATTACACAAAATTACATTGCATAGTGCAAAGCTACTTTACCACAGTTCATAAAAAATTTAAGACACCTACAGCTGCTATTTTGTTGCAAGCAATTCCTCACATTTTAAAATGGCACCATCATTATGAAAACAATTTCAAAAAACTGTTAATAAAATTTAAATTTAAGTGGGAAAAACATTAGTTTCAACTCAATTTACTTTAAAAATGCAATCATCTAAATACCTGTGCAGCATTCCTCAGGAAACCCACTAACTTTCACCTCCACTTAACAAAAAAATAAATGTCAGCCTTAGTTCCAGCATGAGACCCGTCCTTAAAAATATGGAGATGGGGGATCTGGAGAGATTGCCAAGTGGTTAAAGTGCTTGCTTGTAAAACCTCTCAGCCAGGGCCCAGGCCCAAGCCATCCATGTCACAAAAAGTGATGCAAGTGTCTGGCATTCATTTGCACCAACAAGAGACCTTGATGGGTAAGCAAATGTGTACACACACACACACACATGTGAAAATAAATTATTAAATTAAAATGGGTGCTTCAGAGATTACTCAGTGGTTAAAGGTGCTGTCTGCAAAGCCTGCCAGCCCGGGTTCAATTCCCCCGGCACACACATAAAGCCAGCAGGAATAGACCCTGGTGAGCCTGTATACACAAGTACAAATAAACAAAATATGAAGGAAGAGGGGAGAAAGGGTGGTAAGGGAGGAAGCAAGGAAAGAAGTAAAAGAAGAATACCTCTCTGTTTTGCACACATGTATTTCTATAACTGAAATACCATTAATAGCAGCAAGTCCCTGGGATCCTTTATAAAGCTCACTCTAAAGCAAGTTTCTTCCTTCAACATCCTCTTTGCTTCTTAAGCAGATGCTCCCTGCAGATAAAACTCAACCCAGTTCAAAAGAAGTACCCAATCATTAGATCCACAGACCTGACAACAAAACTGCAAAGCTTTCACCTTGTTATTTTTTTCCAGGTAACGTGATGTCAGCATTCTGTAGCCGAGGTCATGGCATTAATTCCTCTGTCCCCAAATATACTTGCATGTAAAAGACTGTGCTGCAAGGAGGAATGCTAACGTGGAAACATGCATCATGTCTTCTAACCAAAAGACAAGCAAATCAGAGTCAGTGTTTGAGCAGCCATCCTGAGATGCACGGTTTTACACCTTGTCAAACAGGGCCAAATTTTGACCCAAGGAGACAAGGAATACAAAAGCAAAGGATTGAATGTTTAGGAAAGGTCAGACTGGTGAGGAAAGTAGGGAAAAGCAGAGAGCTGAATGTGGTCTAAGTGCCCAGCATGCCCAGCTGAAAAGCCTGCAAGTGCCTGGATGCTCCTCACCTGCCCACCTGCCAGGACCAGACTCAACAGCGCTGGATCCACACATAGCTCTTGCCACTTGCCTCTGCCCCTGCCCCTGCCCCCTGCTCCCTGCTCGGGCTTGTTCCCTGCAGGCCTGGCTGGTGGGCTCCTTATCCCTGGGTTGGTTTAACAGAGCGAGAGGTCTCAATGGAGACATACTCCAAAGGACGGGAGAGGATTGAGAGGCGAGTCCCAAAACAGTGGTATATGAAGGAGAATTGCACTCAACATTTAAGAGAGATGAACGAGGACACAAGCCAGAAAGATGGCATCTCTCGAAAATGAAACAGATGCCCTGGAAATGACTGAAATAGCTAGATTTGGGGTTAAAATTCGTCCAATTGACTTTCCAAGAAGCCACAATATTTGTTAACTTTTGGGTTCCGTGGGGGTGGCAGAGAGACTGCAAGCATTGCCCAGGACTAATCACCTTCTCCACATCTCCCCAGTTAGCTTCCCTGACATGAGACTGCAGTGGGTTCTGTCATCTTGCTCTACATCTTCTGAAATTTCCAGCTTAAAAACTTATTTGACCTATGTGTCTGGGGGTATTCTGGGCTGTTTCATTATTTCAGCCATAAATAACCATAAATAAGATTCCCAATTAGGGGGCTTCCGGTCAAGATGGCGACCGCCTAGCTGCACTACAAACAACGAGGGAAAAAAGGCAAGTATTCAAGGGAAATTAGGAACTTTCTGAAGAGGGAGGGCACAGATCAGGGTAAAAGAGGGAAGCACACACCCCCGCGACCCACGCCCCGCCACCCCGCCCGCTGCGAATAACTGCATCGGGCGCGGCCCGGCGCCCCGTGCACACCAAGCCCCACGCGCCCCGGCGGCCCAGTACACCCCACAACCCCCGTGCCCCACACCCGCCGCACCCCCGCACCCCCTAGCAGGCCCCTCCCCCCCAGCGCGCCCCACGCTCCCTATCCACACACGGCAGACACAGCCCAAGCGAACCAAGGCTTCCCGCGCCCCGGGCACCCAGGCCTGCCCCGCGCCCCCGCGTGCCCAAGACCCCTGCGCCCCACCCCCGCGTGCCTCAAGACCACCCCACGCCCGCCCCACCCTCCCGCGCGCCCCACCCCCCGCGCGTTCCGTGCTCTCTATCCACACACAGCAGGCACGCCCCAAGCGCCCCGCGCCCGGGGCGCCCAGGCGTGCCCCGCATCCCCGCGCCACCCGCGCACCCTGAGACCCCCACGCCCCACCCCCACGCGCCTCGAGCCCTCCCCCGCGCGCCCCGCCCCCAACTCCCCCCCCCAGCGCGCCCAACACTCCCTACCCACATGCGACGGGGCGCTCAAAGCGCCCCGCAGCGTCCAGCGTCCAGGCGCCCTGGTGTGCCCCGATCCCCCTGCGAGCCCCGAGACTCCCCGCGCCCCACCCCCGCGCTCCTCGAGCCCCCCCCGTGCACCCCACCCCCGCCACGCATCCAGACTGCCCCCCAGCATCCCACAGCATCCAGCACTCCATCTTACCTCAGCGTGCTCCACGCCCCCTGCGCTACCCGCGACCCCCTGGACCCCCTCCCCCCCCCTCCCCCGCGCGATCCGCCCCCTACCCCCCTGCGAGTCCAGAGCACCCCACGGTATCCCACAGCACCCCACGCTCCTAGCTGCCCCCCCTCCCCTCACGCCCTGCTGTTCTCACATCACTTGCCGCCCGTCAGTTTCTGCTGTGTCCTGATTCTGTACCCACATCATCTGCCTCTGCGCTACAATTGCACTTGCAGTGGGCCCAGTCCCACAGCAAGAGCCACATAAGTCCACACTGAGTCACTAGCGCCAGCACAGGTGGCATCCCCTACCTGTACATCGCCACCCATCCCCCACTCCCCTGAGGCGGAAGAGCACAGACTGTTTATAGACCCCAGTGTACCCAGCCAGAATCTAGGCACCTTCAAGGCTTGCTACCTCAGTCCCTTTTCAAGCTCAAAGGCAGGCAGCTTAGGTGCATTACTGGGTGAGAATTCAGGCAACTTTGGTGCCCCTGTCAGGCTATAGGTTGACGGCTTTGGCAAGAGTGAGCAAAAATCCAGGCTGCTTACAACTGCCCCAGGCTGCCTTGATTTGCATTAAGCTAGATCCCAGGCTGCTCCACCCACCTACCTGCCCATACACTGACATGGGTAGACCACAGCGCAAAAGAAATAACACGAAAAATAAAATGGAAGAAAATCCAGCCAGATCACCCAGTCCAACAAGGATCACAACAAACCAAAACATAGAAGAGTGTTTAGGATCAGAACATCAAGTGGAAGCAATGAACAATGCAACCCTAACCAAACTACTGCTATATCTGACAGGAAAGCTACAAAGGATAGATAATCGTATGGATGCTACCATCACGAAGCTAGAGCAATATGATAAGACACTGGAAGGAATTCAAAGAGAGCTAAGAGAGTTGAGGGAGAATGAAAAAAAAGAGGACCTTAAAAATCAGCTGGCCACACTAAATGAAAACATAAAGAAATGCAAGGATGATTTCCAAGAATCAGCAAGAAAATCAGAAAATGAGACAAAAAGGGAGCTGGACAAAGCGATGGAAGTGATACATAGGAAAGTAGTAGAAAATGCAAACTTAATTGAACAAGTCCAAAACTCACTAGAGGCTCTCAAGAATAGAGTCAGTGAAGTGGAAGATAGAAATTCTGATCTGGAAGACAGGATGGAAGAAACAGTTCGAGAGTCCAAAAATTTCAGTAAGTTCAAAAGTTCCTGTGAACAGAACATGAGAGAATTGTGGGATACACTTAAACGTCCTAATATCAGAATCATTGGAATACCAGAAGGAGAAGAATTTCAGACCAAAGGCATGGAGAACTTATTTAACACAATAATTGAAGAAAACTTCCCCCATCTCTTAAAAGAAAGGCCCATCAAGATTCAAGAAGCAAACAGAACTCCTAACCGACTAGACCAAAGGAGAAACTCCCCAAGGCATATTATCATTAAGACTCTAAACATTGACACCAAGGAAAAAATCCTAAAAGCAGCTAGGGAAAAACAGCACACCACTTTCAAAGGAAACCCCATCAGAATTACTTCAGACTTCTCAATGGAAACCCTGAAAGCTAGAAGGGCCTGGAATGATACTCTTCAAACGCTAAGAAACTATGGCTTTCAACCTAAACTACTCTACCCAGCAAAAGTCTCCCTTATAATAGATGGTGAAAGGAAAACTTTCCATGATAAAACTCAGCTTTACAATTATATGAACACAAAACCAAACCTACAGAAAGTACTCCAGGAAATTCTCCACAGAGAAGAAACAAATAACCAAACACAAATGCCTACAAGAAGAAGATCACAGCAATCAAACCCAGAGTAGATACAAAAAAAAAAAAAATTCCATGGAAATGCCAACACACCTCTACCACCACAAAATGACAGGGATCAAATCAAATCTCACAGTCATCACCCTAAACATTAATGGCCTTAATTCACCCATCAAGAGACACAGGCTAACAGGGTGGATCAAAAAATTAGACCCCTCAATCTGCTGCCTTCAAGAAACCCACCTTACCACTAAAGACAGAAACCTCCTCAGGGTGAAAGGGTGGAAAACAATATTCCAAGCAAATGGGAATAAGAAACAAGCAGGTGTAGCTATATTAATATCAGATACAGTTGACTTCAAACCAAAAACAATCAAAAAAGACAAAGAAGGCTACTTCCTACTTGTAAAGGGAACAATCCATCAAGAGGATATTACAATCATAAATCTGTATGCACCAAACACAGGGGCACCGCAGTTCATAAAACAAAACCTACTTGACAATAAAACAGAAATAACCACCAACACCATCATAGCTGGGGACTTTAACACACCATTATCAGTAATAGACAGATCATCCAAACAGAAGCTCAGCAGGGAAGTAAGAGAGCTCAACAAAACCATAGAGCACTTAGACCTAACAGACATCTACAGAACTTTCCACCCCAAATCCACAGACTACACATTCTTCTCAGCAGCCCATGGAACATTCTCTAAAATAGACCATATACTGGGTCACAAAGATAGCCTCCACATATTTAGGAAAATCGACATAATTCCCTGCATGATATCAGATCATAATGCTATAGTCCTAGAAATCAACAACAAAAAAACCAACAAGAGCCCCAACGGCAACTGGAAACTGAATAGCACACTCTTAAACAATAAATGGATAGTGGATGAAATAAAAAATGAAATTGCAAAAGTCCTGGAATTGAATGACAATGAGAACACATCATACCAAAACTTGTGGGACACAATGAAGGCAGTCCTCAGGGGAAAATTCATAGCACTCAATGCCTTCATAAAAAAGACAGAAAAATCCCAAATCAATAGCTTAACCATCCACCTAAAGCCATTGGAAAAACAAGAAAAATCCAACCCAAAGAGCTCCAGAAGGAAGGAAATAATTAAAATCAGAGCAGAAATTAATGAAATGGAAACCAAGGAAACAATTAAGGCAATTGACAAAACAAAGAGCTGGTTCTTTGAAAAAATAAACAAGATTGACAAACCTCTGGCCAATTTGATCAAGCAAAAAAAGGAGAGACTCCAAATTAACAAAATTCAAAATGAAAAAGGAGAGATTACAACAGACATCAGTGAAATCGGCAGAATCATCAGGACTTATTTCAAAAACCTCTACTCCACAAAACTGGAAAATGTGGAGGAGATGGATAAATTCCTGGATGCATATCATCTACCAAAGCTAAACTCAGAGCAGATCAACCACCTCAATGAACCCATCACACTCATGGAGATTGAAAAAGTAATAAAAAACCTCCCAAAAAAGAAGAGTCCAGGACCAGATGGATTCCCAGCCAAATTTTATCAAACCTTCATGGAAGAACTCAAACCAATCTTCCTAAAACTGTGCCACACAATCGAAGAACAGGGAAAACTACCCAACTCCTTCTATGAAGCTAGTATCACCCTAATCCCAAAACCAGGCAGAGACGCCACAAGAAAAGAAAACTATCGGCCTATTTCCCTAATGAACATAGACGCAAAGATCCTCAACAAAATTCTCGCAAACCGAATCCAACAACACATCAAAAGCATTATCCACCTTGATCAAGTGGGATTTATCCCAGGAACACAAGGGTGGTTCAACATACGAAAATCTGTCAATGTAATACACCACATAAACAAGCTTAAACATAAAAATCACATGATCATTTCAATAGATGCAGAGAAGGCCTTTGACAAGATACAACATCACTTCATGATCAAAACATTGGAGAGAATCGGCATGGCCGGTTCATGTCTTAATATAATTAAGGCAATATACAAAGCTCCAAAGGCCCAAATAATTCTTAATGGAGAGAGACTGGAGGAATTCCCATTGAGATCAGGAACAAGACAGGGATGTCCTCTCTCACCTCTGCTTTTCAATATAGTTCTGGAAGTCCTAGCCCAAGCAATAAGGCAGGAGAAGGAAATAAAAGGGATACAATTTGGAAAGGAAGAAGTTAAGTTAGCTCTATTCGCTGATGACATGATTGTATATGTAAGAGACCCGAGAGACTCCATCCCAAAACTCCTGAAGGTGATTAACTCCTATAGCAAAGTAGCAGGATACAAAATCAACGCACAAAAATCGGAAGCATTTCTATATGCAAATGACAAAGACACAGAAAAAGAAATAAAGGACATAGTCCCATTTTCAATAGCAAAAAATAAAATAAAATACCTTGGAATAACGTTAACCAAGGAAGTAAAAGATCTATACAACGAAAATATAAAAACTCTCAAAAAAGAAATTGAGGAGGACTTGAAACGATGGAAAGACCTCCCATGCTCCTGGATAGGCAGAATTAACATTGTGAAGATGACAATCCTACCAAAGGCAATATATAGATTTAACGCAATTCCAATTAAAATCCCTACAATGTTCTTCACAGACATAGAAAAAATGATCTCAAATTTCATATGGAAAGGCAGAAGGCCTCGCATATCCAAACATATCCTCAGCAAAAGAAATACCTCTGGTGGCATCACCATACCCGATATAAAGTTATACTACAAAGCCATAGTAATAAAAACAGCATGGTACTGGCATAAAAACAGGAGTATAGACCAATGGAATAGACTTGAGGACCCGGATTTTGGGCCAAGCAACTATAGCTACTTGATATTCGACAAAGGCCCAAACAATATAGACTGGAAAAAAGATAGCATCTTCAACAAATGGTGCTGGACAAACTGGATAACCACATGCAGGAAACTAAAACTTGATCCACACATTTCACCATGCACAACACTCAAATCCAAATGGATCAAAGACCTCAACATAAGACCAGAAACTCGAAAACTACTGGAAGAAAATTTAGGAAGTACTTTCCATGATATAGGAATGGAAAAAGACTTCCTGAATAAAACCCCAGTGGCTCAAGTTCTTAAACAGTCACTCAACCATTGGGATCATATGAAGCTGAAGAGTTTCTTTACAGATAAGCATATAATAAACAAAGCCAATAGATTACCCACAGAGTGGGAGAAAATATTTGCAGGTTATCCAACTGATAGAGGCCTTATCTCTAGAATTTACAAAGAACTCAAAAGTCTAAACAATAAGAAGACAAATACCCCACTCACAAAATGGGGCACAGAGTTAAACAGGCAATTCACAGAGGAAGAGATACAAATGGCAAACACACACCTAAGAAAATGTTCTTCATCCCTAATCATCAGAGAAATGCAAATTAAAACAACTATGAGATTCCACCTTACCCCAATAAGGATAGCCAACATCAAAAGGTCAAATGAAAATAAATGCTGGCGAGGATGTGGAGAAGCAGGGACACTCATTCACTGTTGGTGGGAATGCAGGATGGTACAACCACTTTGGAAAGCAATATGGAGACTCCTGAAAAAGCTGACTATAGAAATACCAACAGACCCAGTTATACCATTACTGGGCATGTACCCTAAAACCTTTAAACCAAAAGCCAGAGAGATTTGCTCAACCATGTTTGTAGCAGCTCAATTCGTAATAGCTAAAAGCTGGAATCAACCCAGATGTCCATCATTAGAAGAATGGATAACAAAGATGTGGTATATCTACACAATGGAATTCTATACAGCAGTAAGAAAAAACGACATAAAGAAATTTGAGGAAAAATGGTTGAACCTGGAACAGATCATTCTCAGCGAACTTACCCAATCACAGAAAAAAAATCGACACATAGTCTCACTCATCTGCAACACCTAACCTGAATTTGCCCAAGATGCCTTACATACCCAGCAAGCACCTCATGGACTAGACAATAAGATGGATGGGTGGGCGGGGAGGGAATCAAAGGGTGGAAAATAGTAATCTGGACCCAAACGGCAATGGTACCATAAAATTCTACTTCCTAAAAGACAGACCAAATGACTGAACCTTCACTAGTCCCTTACAGGAAACACCTGAACCACAAGACACTGGAGAGGGTAGGATCAAGACTGACCTAAATCTCCTACATCTTCCTTCCCTCCCTCTCCCCCTCTCTCCTCTCTAACTCTGGTATATTAGTTATCTTTTTCCTCAATTTCTTAGTGGACACTGACCTGTAACCCCCACTTCCAGCTTGGGCCTACAATCCACAATGAGCTTTTGATCAGAGAAACCTACAAGGTTTCCCAAAACAATGACAGACTTCTGTCAGAGTAATTGATGACCCACCAAAGGCCAGTGGTAAGACCCTATTGCTGAAGACTCCATACGCAGCTGGCACGTAAAATGGAATGACATGGCTGGAAGCCAGGAGAGAGTCAGTCCCCAGACAGTCAGCGTGTCTAGTGCCAGAAGGCGCTACATAGGCGACTGGGGGAAGTGACCAAGATCTGTCCAAGCAACACATTGTTTAACCTAAGTAGCAACAATTAACTGGATGTGATACCCACACAAGTGCAATAGTGGTACACAGCCATGGTGAGGAATCAATTGCTCTTGATTTGGCTAACTGATCCACTCAGTGGTACTAGACCCTTAGCTGGAGGTGGGAAACAAGTCAGAACCATACCCAAACACAAGCCCACTCTACAATATCAAGCTACCATCAATCACGGGGTATAAGAGGGCCTACACCTATCAAACTGTCTATCAAAAAAGTAAGTGTTATCTCAATTTTCTGGGTGCTAACTTACTCTCCGTTGGAGAATCTGCTTCTCTTTTCCAGATAGATGCAGATCCTAAGAAGAGATCTGCCCCAACATACCTCAGAAGGGGCCCAACTGAAACTAAGGACAACTGGCGAAATAAGCAAGGGTGATGTTTTCCTGTGAACTGGATACCAGCACAAAGGGGAAGGAGATCAATGCAGAGAAAAATCAACTCCTACCAAATCAGAGAGCCAGAGCCTCAGAGGCCCCCAACACCTCAGCACTGAAGCAGACCAAAAATGAACCCAACATGGCTCAGGGAAATCTTGCGGAAGAGGGGGCGGAAAGAATGTCAGAGTTACATGTTGGGTCATGATTTTCAGAGACATTTATCATACTAATAACTGGGGGCTAACTCCACAATGCACGACCCATTTTCAATAATAAGGAGGGTCTAATGGGAGGGGGTAGATCACAGATGAGCCTAAATAATGGTACCAAACTGCCTGTATTTACTGAAAAGAAAACTAGTAAATTAAATTAAAAAAAAAAAAAGAAAAGAAACAGATTCCCAATTAACCCTCCCCTACACCTTCCCCTCCCTCCTCTTTCTCCCCCCCCCTCTCTCTGTGTGTGTGTGTGTGTGTGTGTGTGTGTTTTAGCTCATTTCTTTCTGGGGTTCCAAAGAAGCACTTAGGGTATCCATTGGGTATCCCCACCTAGATAACCCCACAAGAAACTCAGAAGCATCCTTCTAACATACTGATCTTCCCTTTCCCAGCCAGCGCTGGTCCATCAAAGTTGTCTTTACCTAGATTGTGAACTCAGAAATGATTTAAAAAAAAAAATCCTTAAATACAGAAGTTTTGCATGTGAGACATATGTTCTTTTAATTCATTGGACGGGGGCAGGAATCATATACATTTGTTTAGTCTTCACAGGTGAAATGTGTGGGAACAACACGCAACAAAATGATTTCATCACTACTGGATTAGTTTTAAGGTTTTGAGAAATATGTATAGCAATGGGTATTTATTTTTAATCTGGCCATGTTGTCTTCATTCATTGGGCAAGCAGTAACTTTTAAAATAAGTGACAATCATAGCTATGCTTCAAGTAATTTCTCTAATAGACCAGCAAGCCTGCTAGTGTTGGGCCTTGAGAGGCCCAGACATGAGGCCTAGTGGAACTTCCTGAGCCTAACTGCCTCCACCCAGCTATGACTCAGCAGGGGGCCAAATGGCCTCTGGCCTGCTACTTCCACACAGGAAATTAGAATTCCTGCCCTGGGCACTTAGAACTCAGCAAGGGGCCAAATGGCCTCTGGCCTGCCACTTCTGCACAGGAAGTTAGAGTGCCCCTCTCATGCTTTCAACCAATCATCTCCAAGGTCGCAGTATGCTATTGGCCCATACATCTCACCCCACCCTAAAGTCTCCGCCTGCCTTCTCAACATTATATAAACACCGGCCTGTAACAAAAAAGTGAGTTCCTGCTTGGAGAGTCTGGACTCAGTGTGGTTTTTCTCTGGTGACCAGGAGAGGTTTCTGGGTGGTCTGATGCTCATCATCCCCTCAACCCCTAGGGAGGAACCAGCAGGCCTGGCTCTTCCCTCAACACTACCTGAGCGGGGAGGAGCCCAACATGCTAGGAAGTTAATAGAATTTTGCCAATCAAAACTTTTTGAAAAATATCTGAAATGCTTCAGCTTAATCCTTGGCTTGCCTTTTTATCTGACCCTAATAACAGAGAAATTAAGTGAAAGATCCAGGAAAAATATG